>NC_138773.1:7608326-7828326 GCF_965119305.1 Pelophylax lessonae | reverse complement strand
TAAATAGGCAGCTCCTCCCCCTCCCACAACTCCAGGCTCCGCCTGGCCATTTGTTACTTATATAAATAAATATATAAACTTAAAAGCATAACTCCACTTTTGTTGAGAATAAAACGTTCCCCCCTGGGAGATATATGTACATTCAGGGCTTTTTTTCAGGGGGGGGGGGTACACGTGGGATTGCAGTGTCAGCACCTCAAGCACTGAATGTATGTAATGGCAAGGGGTGCTGGGGTGTGCTGAAGGGCCATTAATGCTGGTTGCTGGGGGATCTATTGTTCCTGAAGAAGATCTATTTTTGCATGGTGGTCTATTATTATTGGGCAGGTCAATTATTGTTGCTGTGGGGGATCTATTATTGCTGGGGGGAAAGGGCTTGTGTTGCTAGGGGGTCAATTGTTTCTGGAAGAGATCTACTGTTAAGGAGGGGACCACATCTATTGTTGCTGGAGCACATCTATTTTTGTGTGACAGGCTATTGTTGCTGGTGAGGAACCTATTATTGTTAGTTGGGCTTATGTTGCTGGGGGGGGGGGGGGGCAATTGTTGCTGGAAGGAATCTACTGTTGAGAGAGGGGGTCTATTGTTGATGGCTGCTGGAGAGTCTATTGATACTGGGCTGGCTGCTGGTAAATCTGTTGTTGCTGCCGGGATCTATTGTTGTTGAGGTCCATTGTTGCTGGGGAGGGTCCATTGTTGCTAGGGAGGGCCCATTGTTGCTGAGGGGGATCTATTGTTGCTAGGGAGGGCCCATTGTTGCTGAGGGGGATCTATTGTTGCTGGCTGCGGGAGATCTATTTTACTGCTTTTCTTGTTATTAACAAATTCCTTAAAAATTACTTATCGCCACAAAATGATAGTAGGTTCTGTATTCTCTAAAAGGGGCAGTACTGGAAGGTAGGTAGGGGGGTGAAACCAAGGGATGGTGCTCAGAGGTGGGTAGGGGGCGGAGACAAGAAGTGACTCAGAAAACGGGAGTTCCTGCACCTATTCTCTGAGAAAAAAAGCCCTGTGTACATTACAAGGATTTTAACAAACGTTGTTGCAGATTCCTACCTTTTGTGATTCTGAAGAAATCATTGTTTGTTCCTCTGTGCTGAGTGGGTCTAATGGGAGGGATTTCATAATTATCAATCAGCTGTGGCAGCTGCAGGGCTCTAATGAGAAAATCTGCTGGGCCCGCATCCCTTTAGACGTGTTCCTATTGGGAGGATCTCACCAAAAATGACATTGTTGTTGCAGGGGATGCCAGTAATCTGACTTGTATCTTAGTGCAGACTTCTGGGAAAATTGGTGAGCCAATCACACAAGCAGGAAATGATGTTTCTGGGGGTGTGGTCAGTATACATTCTGTGTGCAGAACAGCTCCAGGCAGCCATATTGTATTTTCAGTAAATTACAACAGCTGCAGATTGAAGAGGAAAGGTCAATTTTAATAACATTCAATTACAATATGATTTGTATCACAATTGTATACGCTATATTGTTTTTTCTTTATTTTCTTTTTTTTCTTTTTCACGAAAGTGGAGTTACTCTTTAACCACTTAAGCCCCAGCCCTATTTCGGACACTTTTTGTTTACAAGTTAAAACCAGTATTTTTTCCTAAAAAACTACTTAGAACCCCCAAACATTATATATATTTTTTTAGCAAAGACTCTGGAAAATGAAATGTCAGTCATTGTAATATTTTTTGTCATGCGGTATTTGCGCAGCGGTCTTTAAAACGCCATTTTTTTTGAAAAATTAAGAAAAATCACATTTCACTGTATTTAAAAAAACTATCCAGTAAAGTTAGCCCATTTTTTTTTTTTATTGTGAAAGATGATGTCACGCCGAGTAAATAGATACACAACATATTAAGGTTTAAAATTGCGCCCCCCGTGGAATGGCGACAAACTACGGTCAATAGAAGTTTCAATAGGTGTATAAAATATTTTTTAACGGTTACCAGTTTAGAGTTAGAGTGTAGCTCTTTTTTAAAATTATTTCTCAAGCTTTGGCGATCGCGGCGATACCTCACATGTGTGGTTTGAACAGCGATTTCATTCGCGGCTCGACTTCCATATACGTTTTCTTTCGTGCGCGAGCTACCGGCGACGGGGGCGGCCAAATTTTTTTTTTTTCCTATTTATTTTATTTTTTTTTTTAACTTTATCACAGGTTTTTTAAAAAAAAAATAAAAATCTGATCACTTTTATTGCTGTCACAAGCAATGTACACATCCCTTGTGACAGCAATATGTAGTGACAGGTACACTTTATGGAGGGATCGGGGGTCTAAAAGACCCCAAACCCCTCCACTAAACTTCCATGTGTTCAAAACGCTGAAAATGGCATTTTTGAATACACTCGTTTTTTTAATCTGCCGCCTTTAGCAGCAGAGTAACCTGGACGGGGCGTCATGGACGCCGCCTCCGGGTTACGTCATCTGACCTGATCGAACCTGCTTCTTGCTAAGATTGGGACTCCATCCAACCGGCGGACGTGACGGCTGGGTGCTCGGGGCTCCCGGTGGGACGGGAGACCCGGATAAAGCCACGGAAGGCAGCGGGAGGGGGGGGCGTCCCCTCCCGCTCGCCGGGGTAACGATTGAGCGGCTCTCGAGCTGCATCGGTCATTACTGCCAGAAAGCCGACCGCCGGCTCTAAAAAATGGGACCGGGGTGATGCCTCTAGCTAGAGGCATCACCCCGGTATAACACTGCAAATCAGTCGACGTACCCATACATCACTTTTAGGAGTAAGTGGTTAAGTAGCTCACAATGTTCACCCCGCAGAACAGTCCTTATGGGTCTAGTAGAGGATAATGAATATTGTCAACAATTTGTATTCCACTCGTGTTACTTTGTTACTACATTGCTCTTTTTGTAAACTGATGGGAAGCTTAACCCTCCATACGTTAAGTGATTTATTACTGTTTTTGTTATGACTCTCCTCTGTAACATCATCCACCTTAACCACTTAAGCCCCGGAAGATTTTACCCCCTTCCTGACCAGGGTTTTTTTTGCGATTTTTTACTGCGTGACTTTAACGGACAATTGCACGGTCGTGCGACGCTGTACCTAAACGAATTTGATGTCCTTTTTTTCCCACAAACAGAGCTTTCTTTTGGTGGTATTTGATCACCTGTGCGATTTTTACTTTTTGCGCTATAAACAAAAAAAGTGTAAATTTTGCAAAAATAACAATATTTTTCCCATTTTTTTATATGAAATTCCCCCCCCAAAAAATGTAAAAATTTAAAATTTTTTAACATTTTTGGCCAATTTGTTTTCTGCTACATATGTTTGGTAAAAAAAAATTGCAAAAAGCGTATTTTGATTGGTTTGCGCAAAAGTTATTGCGTTTACTAACTAAGGGAAAGATTTCTGTCATTTTTGGTGTTTTTTTTTAAACGCGTAATGGCGGCGATCTGCGATTTTTTTGCGGTACTGCGACATTGCGGCGGACAGATCGGACCCTTGACTGACATTTTTGACACTTTTGGGGTTACCAGTGACATTACTGCAGTAATCAGTGCTATAAATATGCACTGTTACTGCAAAATGACACTGGTAGTGAAGGGGTTAACTTTATTTGAGAGGGAGGGGTGGTGTGTGTCCCTAGGGGCGTGATTATTACTGTGATTGGCTGTGGCTTGAAGTGTAGGAACAGTGATCAACGGTTCTACATAGTAGAACCGTATGATCACTGTTTCTACACAGGGGAGAATGACAGGCGGCTTGTTTACATTAGCCACCTGACTTTCTCCCTCTGCACCTACGATCGGCGAGTGACCGGCGGACATCGGGTCCATCGGTCACACGCACGGACTTGCTGGGGAACGAGCCGGGGCGGGAGCGCGCCTCCGCAGGCGCGTGCTCGCCCGCTATTGGCTCCCAAGCAAGTGACAGGCTAGTGACGTATATATACGTCACTTTGCCTGTTCGGGGCTGACTGCCGACGTATATCGTCGTGCGGCGGTCGGCAACCGGATAAAACATAAGAAAATAAAAAAAAAGGACAGGATAACCGGCTATTTTAAACAAATGCAATATTTTATTTGACTCCTAAAAAAACATTTATGAAAAAAATAATATTTTTCCACATATAAACAAATATCATGAAAAGAGAACATTTCTTTTATCGTTTTGTAGATAGTTCACAAGACTGTAAACATTTTGGTAAAAGAGAAATAGAAGGCAAAACAATGTCATGTATTGACTCACGGGTTTACTCAATATGTTGGCTACTGAATATTGGATTTGGAACCAAGTTTAATGAGTCAAAAGTAAAAAAAAATAAGTTTCTCTATAAAGATGCCAAACCCCCTGATCACAGATTTACAGATCTTAGTCATGTCGTCTATAGGAGAGCCAATGGCTTTCTAAAGTTCAAGTTTTTTTTCTTTCACATTTCTTTGCTGTTCATGTACTAGTGCTGTGAAAAAGTATTTGCCCCTTTCCTGATTTTTTAATTTTTTTGCATATTTGTCACACTAACAGTGGGGAAAACAATTATTTGACCCCCTGCAGATTTTGTACGTTTGCCCACTTACAAAGAAATGAACGGTCTATCATTTTTATCATAGGTGTAAACAGGGGAGGGCTAGGCCAGGGGGCAGGGGGGCAATTGCCCCCCGGGCTGCTCCGATACCCTGTAGAAAGGCTGCACCACGGGGAAGAGGGAGAGAGGGAGGGGGGCCAAGTTGCTGCACCATGGACCTCTGGCTTGTACTTGCCCCCTGGGCCGAATGTTGCCAGTCAGCCCCTGGGTGTAAATTAAATGATAGAGACGTGATATCAACTGAAAATCCAGAAAAAACACATTCTACAATGTTATAAATGGAGTTGCAGTTCAGTGAGTAAAATAAGTATTTGATCCCCACGCAAAACATGACTTAGGACTTGGTGGAGAAACCCTTGTTGGGAAGCACAGAGGTCACACAGTTCTTGTAGTTGGTGACCAGGTTTGCACACTCAGGAGGGATTTTGGTCCACTCTTCTTTACAGATCTTCTCTAAATCCTTAAGGATTTCTTGGCAACTCAAAGTTTCAACACCCACCATAAATTTTTTTTATAGGATTAAGGTCTGGAGACTGGCTAGACCACTCTATGAACTTAATGTATTTCTTCTTGAGCCACTCCTTGTTGCCTTGGCGGTATGTTTTGAGTCATTGTCATGCTGGAGGACCCATCCATGACCCATCTTCGGTGTTCTGGCTGATGGGAAGAAGGAAGGAAGAAGGTTCTCATCCAAGATTTTGCAATACATGGCCCCATCCATTGGCCCCTTAATGCGTCAAAGTCGGCCTGTGCCTTTAGCAGAGAAAAAGCCCCAAAGCATCATGTTTCCACCTCCATGCTTGACTGTAGGGATGGTGTTCTTAGGGTCATAGTCATCATTTTTCTTCCTCCAACATTGAGGAACCCCAAACATACCGCCAAGGCAACAAAGGAGTGGCTCAAGAAGATGCATAATAAAGTCATGGAGTGGCCTAGCCAGTCTCCAGACCCTAATCCTATGGAAAATGTATGGAGGGAGCTGAAACATTGAGTTGCCAAGCAACAGCCAATATACCTTAAGGAATTAGGAATTAGAGAAGATCAGTCAAGAAGATTGGATCAAAATCCCTCCTGAGATGTGTGCAAACCTGGTCACCAACTACAAGAAACGTCTGACCTCTGTGCTTGCCAACAAGGGTTTCTTCACCAACTACTAAGTCATATTTTGTTTAAATTTCACTTGCCACACCCAGGCCTGATCACTGCCAGACCCGTTGAATCAATAAATCACTTAAATAGAATGTGTCTGACAAGGTAAGCTCGCTAAAAGATTGCAAAAAGCAACCCATTAATGCGTCGATCTAAAGAAATTTAAGAACAGATGAGAAACAAAGTAAGTGACATATATTAGTCCAGAAAGGATTACAAAGCCATTTCTAAGGCTTTGGGTCTCCAGCGAACCACGGTGAGAGCCATTATCCACAAATACAGAAAATGTGGAACAGTGGTGTTCCAAAATTACTCCAAGAGCACAACGATGACTCATGCAGGAGCTCATAAAAGAACCCAGAACAACACCTAAAGAACTGCAGGCCTCATCTGCCTCAGGTAAGGTCAATGTTCATGATTCAACAATAAGAAAGAAACTGGGCAAAAATGGCGTCTATGGGAGAGTTTCCAAGGCCAAAGCCACTGCTGACCAAAAAGAACACAAAGGCTCGTCTCACATTTGCCAAAAAAAAATAAAAAATCTTAATGCATTAAGATAAAAAAAAAACCTTCTGTGTGCAGCAGCCCCCCTCAGCCCTCCCTAACACTTACTTGAGGTCCCTCTCTGTCCAGGGATGTCCATGAGTGTCTCAGCTATTTGAGATTCTCCCTCCTGATTGGCTGGGATACAGCAGCGGTGCCATTGGCTGCTGCTGCTGTCAATCAAAGTCAGGAGAGAGAGGTGGCTGGGCCGGGTCAGGGCTCTGTGTCTGAATGGACACAGGGAGCTGTGACTCAGCTCGGGTGCCTCCATAGCAAGCTGCTTGCTGTGTGGGCACTGAACAGGAGGGAGGGGCCAGGATCACAGAAGAGGGCTTGAGAAGAGGAGGATTTGGGTTGCTCTGTGCAAATCCACTGCAACCCAGCAGGTAAGTATAAAATGTTTATTATTTTTATAGGAAAAAAAAACAAGATTTTACAATCACTTTAAGCAAATATTCTTTGGACTGATGAGACAAAAGTTTAACTTTTTTGGAAGGTGTGCGTACCATTACATGTGGCGCAAAACTATCACAGCATTTCATAAAAAGAACATCATCCCAACAGTCCCATAGGGTGGTGGTAGTGTGATGGTCTAGGGCTGGACGACTTGCCATTAATTCTGCACCAGAAAATCCTGAAGGAGAATGTCCGGCCATCAGTTCCTGACCTCAAGCTCAAGCGTACTTGGGTTATGCAGCAGGACAATGATCCGAAACATACCGGCAAGTCCACTTCTGAATGGCTCAAACAAAAAAAAAAAAAACATCCGATAATGTCAGGATACCACTATTAGTCTATTAAAAAAAAAAAAAAAAAATTAAACCTTTACCAACAAAAGTCTCTTTAACCACTTGCCGACCGCTTACGTTGAGCCTACTGCGGCAAAGTGGCTCAATATCGTCCAGCGATGTAGACCTACGTCGCTGGACTCCTCCCCTTGTGGGTGGCGCGCTTGCCGCCGGAGGCTCGATCCCGCTGTTTTCAGTCACAGCGGGAGTCGGGCCAGGGGAGGAGTGGCGGTGATCACCACCGCTCTTCCCCGATCGTCAGGGAATCGAGTTTGGAGATCCGCCCGCTTGTGTAAACAAAGTGGGTGGATCTCCTAAGTGACAGGCAGGGTCAGATTGCAGGGTTCAGCATAGCTGAACATGCAATCTGTCCCTATGTCACTCAGTCACCTCCCCCCCACACATGTCAGTAAGCACCAGGCATACATTAACCCCTCCCTCTCCAATAAAATTAACCCCTTCCCTGCCAGTGTCATTTTTACAGTAACAGTGCATATTTATAGCACTGATTACTGCAGTAATGTCACTGGTACCCCCAAAAGTGTCAAAAATGTCAGTCAAGGGTCCGATCTGTCCGCCGCAATGTCACAGTCCCGCAAAAAAAAAAATCGCAGATCACCGCCATAACTCGTTAAAAAAAAACCCACCAAAAATGACAGAAATATTTCCCTTAGTTAGTAAACGCAATAACTTTTGCGCAAACCAATCCAAATACGCTTATTGTGATTTTTTTTTACCAAACATAGGTAGTAGAAAACAAATTGGCCAAAAATTTTAAAAAAATTTGATTTTTACATTTTTTGGGGGGGAATTTCATATATAAAATAATTTGAAAAATATTGTTATTTTTTCAAAATTTACACTCTTTTTTTGTTTAAAGCGCAAAAAGTAAAAATCGCACAGGTGATCAAATACCACCAAAAGAAAGCTCTGTTTGTGGGAAAAAAAGGACATACATTTAATTTGGGTATATCATCGCACGACCGCGCAATTGTCCATTAAAATAACGCAGTGCCGAATCGCAAAATATGGCCTGGTCAGGAATGGGGTAAAATCTTCCGGTCTTAAAGTGGATAAAAATTCGCTCATTGAGAATTTTTTTGTCAAAGACATGTAACTAAAAACATTTTGGCCTAAATATATGACAAAAATTTAATATATTGGATATTTTTTAACTGTCAAAGTAGAAAAATATTGTTATTTTTTCAAACTTGTCGCAATTTTTTAATTAATATCTCAAAAAATGAAAAGCGCAGAGGTGATCAAATACCACCAAAAGGAAGCTCTGTTTATGGGAAAAAAAAGGACGTAAATTTTGTTTGGGTACGGCATTGCATGACCGAGCAATTCTCAGTTAAAGTTGCACAGTGCTGAATCACAAAAAGTGGCCTGGACATAAAACAGGAAGATCCTCCGGTGGAAAAGTGGTTAATCAAAATGTGTTGGTGAAGAAGAGTCTACTAAGGGGTCCCATTCAAGATGGTCCAAAATGCATACCATAAACAAACCATGGTCCATTCTTATGTAGGTTTATACTGCAACAACATGTTCTTGTGCAAATCCTTATGCACCAGATGTAGACGTGACGTGATGTAGGTGATCATCAGAGCTCAATCACCTTTAATGTTTTTGGATCTTGCACCCTCAAAAAAGGTGGCTATGCAGCTCTGTCACATTAGTGCCAATCTTGATGGAATTCCCATAACTTTCTTCTTAAATAGTTGATGGGGAGCTAGTGATATCTACTCATTGAGGTCTGGTACTTCATAGATATCTAGATCAGAGAACTGTGAGCACCTTGAGGTTCATATTATGTCCTGGATTCATTTTATAGATTATGTTACATATTGGAAGCAATGTTTCAAATAAAACAATAGAAATTACCATTAACTAATTGAAGCCTTCCCTCACCAAAAAAAAAATACAAACACACACGCATATACAGAGCACACATAATCAGGGTCAACTACAGAGTCAGTAAAGCTTTCCTTAAAGTAGATGTAAACCCAACCGGTAAAATCTAATTTAAATTTCATTAAAATATTCCCTGGTGATTCTTCCATGAAGGTCTTTGTTCAGGAATGTCCTGGTATAGGGTTACAATGATCTGCCCCTCTCTCCCAGCTGTGCTCCTGTGTTGTCATCCCATCACAAGGGCTTCAGATGAAGACTATAAATAGCCATTTAGATGCACATCATGCATTCATGGACCAGTGTTGACACCATAAAGAAAACCATCCTGAGAAATGGCGTGCGACCATGCATGAAATACATATAGAAAGGAAGTGGCTGCCGAAGATCAGCAACACTAAGATGTAACAAAGGATGGAAATTGTGAAAACAATAATTTTATGGAATTAGTTGATTGTCTATGATACACAGTGCCCAAAGCAAAGCAAATGACCTCCAGTTGGGGTTCACACCTATTACCAACAAGAGGTGAAGTCACTTCTAGTACCTCTACAACCCTTTGGTCCAACTTGCAGGTGCTTACAGCTCTGGGGTCCAATCCTCCCATACACAATTCAACAAAGTCCTGGGTGCGAACACCTTTCCAAAGAGTAAATCAACTTTATTGTTCAATATATGTCCAGACACTCCACCCAGAACCCTCCCTCCAACATCTTTTGCTCCCTACTGAACCTTAAACCAATTAAGCCCCAGAAGGGGTAAAATATGTTAGAGGGGAAATCCTTGGTGAAATATTGCTGCTTGTGCTGAACAATAATGTTGATTTTACCCTTTGGAAGTAGTGTGTGATGCCAGGATTTTTCTGAATTAGCGTTCCCATCTACTTTAAGGTGGAACTTTAGCTATAACAACTTGATAAAAAAATAATGTTCTTTAGCAAGGAACATACATTCCACAGGAAAAATTATGCCAACAAAATAAGTGCATGCTGTCAATTGCATTGTTTCTTCTTGTTGGGGGGTTTCCATTTTACTGCCGCCCAGAGCCCCCCGAGCAGTAGTAAATCTTTAGGCTGTCAGTAGATCGGCCTCTACATTTTTTTAGCACATTGCCTAAAAAAAGAGAGCAACTGAAGCATGTGCAGAGCAGGATGAGACTGAGTATTACTGGATTTTACACAGTAAAGGGTACTTAATGTTTTATATAGCTATATCTGCAAAAGGGGGCTGGCATAGGGGGTCTAGCAGGACCTCATTTTCTGACTAAAGTTTTACTTTAAGGAACATTCAACATCAGCCGACTCCCCATATGTTCAGAACATTGGTGATTCCTTCTACTATAAAGCAACACTCAGGATGACAATCAGGATAATCAATAAAGTGACAACAAATCCGCCAATTATGAAAAACACCGCCTGTAAGAGAAAAAAGAAAAACACTTTTTTAGTTTTAAAATAAAGAAACAAAAATAATGAATATCTCCTATTGTAACCTGTTCTTATATCATCGTTCTGTGTAATCCCTAAAGACCTCCACTGTCATGAATTTGCTGGCAATGTTTCATGCCCTGACTGTCTGCCTACCTCACTGGTCTGTGTATCAGCTTTAGGGACCATGCTCTCACCCCAGCCTCTTACAGGAAACACTATATTAACGCACGCACCAGTGGCGGCCGGTGCATGATAATCCAAATGACAAATCCACCCCCCCCCCAAGCAGGACGAATGGACTGCCGGAAAATCCACCCCCCCCCCCATCGGGATGGATGGCAGGCAAATCCCCCCAGCGGGACAGCCAGCATTCTTACCTCCTCCGGCCGCGCATCTCCACCCTCTTCCTGGCCAATGGCCAGTAAAATTGCTTCTCTTTTCAGCCAATCAGGAAAGGGGTCTCATGACCCACTTCCTAAATGGCTGGGAGGAGAATCAGTGTGATAATAGCAAATATTCATTTGCTATTGTCATACAACTGGGTTGGCTCAGGGCGCAGTGCGCTGCACCCTGAGCCCACCATTTTTGAAGCCTATTAGAGCCTCTGGCTCTAATCAGGTGCTTGAAAATAAAAAAAAAACCCTATTGGAATCCATGCATTCAGCGCCCTGCATGTAGATCAGGGGGCCAGATGCATGGATAGGGGGGCGGTGCCCCTGTGCCCCCAATGGTCGGGCCGCCACTGCCACGCACTATATTGATCTCTCGGTAACAGCTTTGGCTCATCCTTCTGACCATCCCTGTCTGCTTGTTGCCTTGACCTTCAGCTCGTCCTTCTGACCATCCCTGTCTGCTTGTTGTCCCGACCCGTGGCTCATCCTTCTGACCATCCCCATCTGTTTGTTGCCCTGACCTTCGGCTCATCCTTCTGACCATCCCCATCTGCTTGTTGCCCTGACCTTCGGCTCGTCCTTCTGACCATCACTGTCTGCTTGTTGCCCCGACCCTTGGCTTTTTCTCCTGACTATCTCTTGTTGCCCTGGACTGCTGCTTCCTCTCCCGAGCGTGAGCTGGAAGACCCTGGGGCCACGACCTGGAATCAGCTGCAGTCAAGTCCATCCTCACCATCAGAGGCCCTGGTGAAAACCTGCTGTCTCTTACACTCTGCGCCCTGGGGAATCTTCTGCTCTAGCTCCCTGTCCAGGACCCTGACTGCGATCCTGCATAGCTGCTTCTCTGAACCATCAACCCTCAACTGTCAGCCATTGCGTTCACAACCTCCGTGGTGCACTCCCTGTCACTTGGTCTCTCAGGTTATGTTGATATCTACTTTTCATAGAGCGATTCACGATTGTGTTCATTAGGCAGACAAATAGATCCCCATAATGTGACAACTCTTCATAAGAATGATAGAGTATAAGAGCAATGTGGGGGGCGGGAATGGGAGGGTGTGACTGGTTGGGACTTGTTTACTGACAGGAAGTGAAGGAAGACTTCTACGGGTCTTCTATATTTATATCTAGCAGTAAAGTCAATGGATAGAAGGAGATTCGTGCTTCAGTCTATAGTGATCAGTCTGCTTGTTAAATACAGGCACTGTAAATAGAGGGTCAAGGCTGTTGAATCGCTTTTCAGCATGTGGCACAGGAGTCAAACAGAGTTTTTAAATGAAAATACCGTTCCTTCATCGTGAGTAGTGTTGAGCGAACACGGACTGTATTATTCGTGTTCGTACCGAATAATTGGATTTTTTTTACCCGAACACGGACACGGACACTTTACTGTATGTTCGGGTAAAAATCCGTGTTCGGTCGTTTTATTTCCGGGTTTTGCATGCTTTGGCGCTCTTTTCATGGCGGGCTTTCAACAGCCAATCAACAATCGTTTAACTGGTGTGCCTTAAGCCATCCCAGCCATGCCTGCAAATGTCTTAGTAGCTGTGATTGGCCGTCTGAAGCATGTGACCAAGTCTTTATAAGTTCGAGGCAGCCGCCGCAGCAGCGTCATTCTGCTGCTTAGCTAAGGGACAGAGCACACATCAATGTGCTGGCTGCTGATTAGGGAAAGATAGGCAGGAAAAAACCATTTGTGTCCGGATAGAATTGAGGGACAGGTCGGAGTGTTTAGGCAGGGCGAGTTGTAGGCATTTTAGGGATAGAGTCTGCTGAATTATAGGGTCAGTGTCTTCTACAAACTACAATCGATATTGCTGTGTGGGGGGTGGGGTGAATCTGCACTCAATCCTGATCTACGATCTCTTCTCAATCCTGTTAGGGACAGAGTCTGCTGAATTTTAGGGAAACTGTGTTCTACAAACTACAATCGATATTGCTGTGTGGTGTGGGATTGGAGATAGGCAGGTGTCAGTGATCCACATCCATTTTTCTGTGTGTGAGCTGCAGTGAACACAATCTTTTTGGGCTGCAGTGAACACAATCTTTTTGGGCTGCAGTGAACACAATCTTTTTGGGGTGCAGTGAACAAAATCTTTTTGGTGTGCAGTGAACACAATCTTTGTGGGGTGCAGTGAACAAAATCCTTTGTGGGGTGCAGTGAACACAATCTTTTTGGGGTGCAGTGAACAAAATCCTTTTTGGGGTGCAGTGAACAACATCCTTTTTGGGGTGCAGTGAACACAATCTTTTTGGGGTGCAGTGAACAAAATCCTTTGTGGGGTGCAGTGAACACAATCTTTTTGGGGTGCAGTGAACACAATCTTTTTGGGGTGGAGTGAACAACATCCTTTTTGGGGTGCAGTGAACAAAATCCTTTTTGGGGTGCAGTGAACAAAATCATTTTTGGGGTGCAGTGAACACAATCTTTTTGGGGTGCAGTGAACACAATCTTTGTGGGGTGCAGTGAACACAATCTTTTTGGGGTGGAGTGAACAACATCCTTTTTGGGGTGCAGTGAACAACATCCTTTTTGGGGTGCAGTGAACACAATCTTTTTGGGGTGCAGTGAACACAATCTTTGTGGGGTACAGTGAACAGAATCTTTGTGGGGTGCAGTGAACACAATCTTTGGGGGGTACAGTGAACACAATCTTTTTGGGGTGCAGTGAACACAATCTTTGTGGGGTGCAGTGAACACAATCTTTTTGGGGTGGAGTGAACAAAATCATTTTTGGGGTGCAGTGAACAACATCCTTTTTGGGGTGCAGTGATCAAAATCCTTTTTGGGGTGCAGTGAACACAATCTTTTTGGGGTGCAGTGAACAAAATCCTTTGTGGGGTGCAGTGAACAGAATCTTTGTGGGGTGCAGTGAACACAATCTTTGGGGGGGTACAGTGAACACAATCTTTTTGGGGTGCAGTGAACACAATCTTTGGGGGGTACAGTGAACACAATCTTTTTGGGGTGCAGTGAACACAATCTTTGTGGGGTGCAGTGAACACAATCTTTGGGGGGGGTACAGTGAACACAATCTTTTTGGGGTGCAGTGAACAACATCCTTTTAGGGTGCAGTGAACACAATCTTTGTGGGGTGCAGTGAACAACATCCTTTTAGGGTGCAGTGAACACAATCTTTGTGGGGTACAGTGAACAGAATCTTTGTGGGGTGCAGTGAACACAATCTTTGGGGGGTGCAGTGAACACAATCTTTGTGGGGTGCAGTGAACACAATCATTGTGGGGTGCAGTGAACTCAATCTTTGTGGGGTACAGTGAACACAATCTCATACTTCTGAAGATTTGAGGGTGCTGCCTGTTCCATACTCCCCCTACTCCTCATCTAGCCTTTTAGGGGTACAAACAATAGTAATTGGGGCCTAGTGTGGTTGTGTACGTGTGATATACATACACTTTTTTTGGATCATATTTTCTATTCCGCTATTTAATCAAAAACCTTTGGGGATCAGTTAAATTGGGGGATAGTCTGTGTTGGTACGTGTGAGAGAGATCCACCTTTCCAAGTTGTTGGGGTTCATCTCATACTTCTGAAGGTTTGAGGGTGCTGCCTGTTCCATACTCCCCCTACTCCTCATCTAGCCTTTTAGGGGTACAAACAATAGTAATTGGGGCCCAGTGTGGTTGTGTACGTGTGATATACATACACTTTTTTTGGATCATATTTTCTATTCCGCTATTTAATTTAACTGGGCCTCCATGCGAGACCTGTGTGCCTTGTTGCGCTGTTTTGAGTACTCCACCAACATGGCCAGTGGCAATGACGCCGTTCTCAGCTTAACTATCCCACTTCTATGCCTCCTTGAAAAAACAATTCGGGCGATGATGGAAGAGGATGTGGCACAGGATGAGGAGGAGGAGGAGGATGAAGAGGTAACATTTCCAAGGCTTTCAGGGCAGTCATTCGCAAGGGGCTCCGAGGGTGGGTTCCTGCACACGCAAACGCCAGGGACGCAATTGTCCAGCAGGGGCACAGTTCTGGAGGATGAGGAGGATGAGGAGGAGGAGGAGCTGGAGGAGGAGATGGAACCATGTTCACAGCAGGGTGGCACCCAGGCCAGCTCATGGCCATCACTGGTGCGTGGCTGGGGGGATACAGAGGACACGGACGATACACCTCCCACAGAGGACAGCCTTTCGTTGCCTCTGGGCAGCCTGGCACACATGAGCGATTACATGCTGCAGTGTCTCCACAACGACCGCCGAGTTGCCCACATTCTAACTTGTGCTGATTACTGGGTGGCCACGCTGCTGGATCCCCGTTACAAGGACAACGTACCGTCCTTAATTCACTCACTGGAGCGCGATCGCAAGATGCGCGAGTACAAGCGCACGCTGGTAGACGCCATGCTGCTGGCATTCCCATCTGACAGCGGGGCCACAGTGGAAGCACAAGGCAGAGGAGGAGGAGGAGGAGGTCGCCAACGCAACCAGGGCACCGCCAGCACCTCAGAAGGCAGGGTTAGCATGGCCGAAATGTGGAAAAGCTTTGTCAGCACGCCACAACAAACAGCAGCACCAGCAGCTCAGATGGAACGTCTTAGCAGGAGGCAGCATTTTACCAACATGGTGGAGCAGTATGTGTGCACACGCCTACATGTAGTGAATGACGGGTCTGCCCCCTTCAACTTCTGGGTCTCCAAATTGGGCACATGGCCTGAGCTTGCCCTTTACGCCTTGGAGGTGCTGGCGTGCCCTGCAGCCAGTGTATTATCTGAACGGGTATTTAGCACGGCTGGGGGCGTTATCACAGACAAGCGCAGCCGCCTGTCCAGAGACAATGTGGACAAGCTCACGTTCATTAAAATGAACCAGGCATGGATCCCACGGGACTTTTCCGTACCTTATGCAGAATAGCAATGGATACCGACCTTACCCACCCATTGTTCCATTTTTGCTCTTTCTCACTCTTTTGGGGTGTACCCTCATTTAAAATTTTTGAAAAGAAGCAGTGTTGGCTACCTCGTCCTCCTCCTCAGGGCCAGATTAATGTAGGGGCTATTGGAGCTGCAGCTCCAGGCCCCTACCTTTTATATAGGCCCCGGGTTGGCCATATTCACTGTTACCGCTCTTCTGTCACTTGTAAACACAGAAGTCTGGCTTCTATGCTCGCTTCCCCAGGCAGCACCCTCAGAACCTCCCCACACAGCGTGAAGGCCGGACAAGGAGGGACAGTTGGCGATGCATGGATGTGTTTATGGGCTTCAGAGACAGCATCCCATGTTGAATTAGGCATGCATGGCTGCACCCTTCCTCCTCTGGGTGCATGGCAAGGCACGGCCCTTAAGGCCCTTCAAAATCCTCAGCACCAAGCCCATGATGCTGTTAATCCGGCCCTGGTCCTCCTCCACCGCCGCTTCCACCTACACCGCCCATAGGTGTGCGCAGCCTATTGCATTAAGGTGTGCACCCCAAAGTTGAAATACACATGCATGTGTTTGCCAGCAGGGAGAGTAATGTATCGGGGCCATGTACCTGTAGGCAAGGAGAAATAGAGCAGAGCAGGTCCCAGGGAGATCTTTCCCATCTCCTCACTGGCAATGCTATGTGCCCTAGGTGATTAGGGTGTGCCCAGGCACACCCAGCACACCCTGTGCGCACGCCTATGTCACCGCCACATCCACCACCACCTCAACCTCCCTCCTACTCCATATGGGCCTCGTCCTTCAGAGATGAAGAAGAACATTGTTTTATTTTTCTGTTTTTTTTGTTGTTTTAAGTTATTTCCCTATCCACATTTGTTTGCAGAGCACTTGCCATGCTCTTAATTACGTTTTGCTGCCATTTGCAGCACTCTAGCCCTTTCCTTTGGTGTTTTAGAGCCATTTTAGTGCCTTAAAGTTCGGGTCCCCATTGACTTCAATGGGGTTCGGTGTCCGGGAAAAGTTCGGTAAAAGTCCGGGACACGGACCCGGACTTTTTTTTAAAGTTCGGCCGAACCCGTCGAACACGGACATCTAGGTGTCCGCTCAACCCTAATCGTGAGTCTAGCATTTGGCTCATGGTTGTTGCACACCTCTCATTTGCTTGAAAGGATCACAACTGGTGGTATCAATTTTACTGCGGCCACAACATGTCTACAGCGCCATCAAGCTGCATGGGTATATTAAGGTTGGGAGGGGAAGGTTGTTAAAACTACAGCTCACCTGCCTATATATATATATATATAACTCCCCCCAATTGCCCGACTGCATTAAGGCCTTCCATCCCAACCTGCACAGTTCTCAGATTGGTAGAAGTGATGCTGCCTTCTAATACACAGTATGGGCTTTCAGTGTGCAGAACCCCAGGGGATGGAGCCACACATACAAGGAACTCATTCATGAATTATGGGTGTCAGTGCCGGCCTGAGTGAACCGATAGATAGATAGATAGATAGATAGATAGATAGATAGATAGATAGATAGATAGATAGATAGATAGATAGATAGATAGATAGATAGATAGATAGATAGATAGATAGATAGATAGATAGATAGATAGATAGATAGACACAAATACAAGGAACTCCTTCATGGATTATGGGTGTCACTGCCATCCAGGGGGGAGTGGGCCAGGGGGCAGGGGGGCAATTGCCCCCCTGGGCCGCTCTCATGCCCCGTAAAAAGGCTGAACCGCTTCTGCTACAGACATGCCTAAAGGATTCCTGATGAAGAGAAGAAAAAAGTCCCTACCATTGACCTACTGAGTGCGAGCTGAAGACAAGGACAAAGTTCAGGCCTCCCTCCCAGAATGGATGGTGTAAACTGTGTCTGAGCAAAGGCCGGTTCCATGCCCCACTGGAGACTCTTCTGCCCCAGCCAGCCCCAGCCGAGCTGTCCTAACTCCCCCCAACCCTGCTGGCAAGGTCAGGAACCCAGATTCAGCTGGTATGTAGAGAGTATCTGGAGCAGGGCTTCAGGTGGGGGGTCAGGAGGAGGATTGGGAGAGTGGGGGGGGGGGGGGGGAGTGTGAAGGGAACCAAGTCACTGCACCATGGGCCTCTGGTTTGTACTTGCCCCCTGGGCCGAACGTTGCCAGTCTGCCCCTGCTGATAGATAGATAGATAGATAGATAGATAGATAGATAGATAGATAGATAGATAGATAGATAGATAGATAGATAGATAGATAGATAGATAGATAGATAGATAGATAGATAGATAGATAGATAGATAGATAGATAGATAGATAGATAGATAGATAGATAGATAGATAGATAGATAGACCCTGGATAAATTACCTTGTCACTGAGCTTTTTGCACCCGGTAAACGATGTCTAATTTTGGAGAACCAAAAGAAAAAAAAAAAGACAAGTTATAGATGTTCAACATGATTGTCATATACAACTTACCGTATATACTCAAGTATAAGCCGAGTTTTTCATCACATTTTTTTGTGCTGAAAATGTCCCCCTCGGCTTATACTCGAGTCAAGAAAAAAAAAAAAGTCCCTGGCCGCTCCGACGTGTTTAAGCTTTAAAAATGGCGCCGCCCGGCGCATACGTGTCACCGCGCACGCGCCGCCGCCGCTCGGGAGAGAGGCGGCGGCGCGTGCGCAATGACGTGTCGGCGCCGGGCGGCGCCATTTTTAAAATGAAGGCATCTCTGAAACAAGTAAGTGAAACAGCTGCACTACCTGCCATTATGCAGGGCTGCGGGCATACTACAAGGGACGCAGTGCTGTGGGCATGGTCCACCTGTATCATGCCCACAGCACTGCATCTCCTGTAGTATGCCCACAACCCCGGATCATCTTGTACCATGCCAGTCACCCTGCATTCTCCTGCACCATGCCAGTAAACTGCATTTTCCTGTACCTTGCCAGTACCCTGCATTCTCCTGCACCATGCCAGTACCCTGCATTCTCCTGTACCATGCCAGTACCCTGCATTCTCCTGCACCATGCCAGTACCCTGCATTCTCCTGCACCATGTCAGTACCCTGCATTCTCCTGCACCATGCCAGTACCCTGCATTCTCCTGCACCATGCCAGTACCCTGCATGCATTCTCCTGCACCATGCCAGTACCCTGCATTCTCCTGCACCATGCCAGTACCCTGCGTTCTCCTGCACCATGCCAGTACCCTGCATGCATTCTCCTGCACCATGCCAGTACCCTGGATTCTCCTGTACCATGCCAGTACCCTGCATTCTCCTGCACCATGCCAGTCACCCTGCATTCTCCTGCACCATGCCAGTCACCCTGCATTCTCCTGTACCATGCCAGTACCCTGCATTCTCCTGTACCATGCCAGTCACCCTGCATTCTCCTGTACCATGCCAGTCACCCTGCATTCTCCTGCACCATGCCAGTCACCCTGCATTCTCCTGTACCATGCCCGCCACCCTGCATTCTCACCCTAGGCTTATACTCGAGTCAATGATTTTTCCCATCTTTTTGTGGTAAAAGTAGGGGCCTTGGCTTATACTCGGGTCGGCTTATACTCGAGTATATACGGTATCTCCATTTTCTTCTCTGTGATATGAAGATAGAATTATAGAACTTTCTGATTTTCCTTCTTATACATATAATAGCCTTGTGTCCGGCATTTTTTTTTTTTTTTCTTTATTTACCATAACCAGTATTGTCATAATGTTAGTTTTCTGTTATTTTTGCCCAGTCTTTCCATCTCTATTTCTCGTCATTATTACTATGTTACTTTGTACGCCTGTCCTTGTTATTCACCCCAATTGTTTGGATTTATGTTAAAAAATGTGCAGCTTGTCCACTCACCCCACGGCTCCGAGTCTTCTGTCCTCTACCGTTTGACTGAAAAAAATATATATATTTTAATTAAATGATGAATAAAATTATTAAAAATGTCCATAAATGTTTTTACCTGTTTTATGTGTTGTTTTATGCTCATTAATATTTTCCTTCTTAACAAAAGAAGCCTTGCTTGGAATCACAACCACAGTCACTTACCTGATCACCGTCTTCAGAAATACGTCCATCGCCATGGAGGGAGGTGTGAGTCTGTCATATAAAGACGCACTCAAACAATTAACTTAATTTTACTGAAGCAAAAACATTTTTTCTTCATCCTAAAGTTAGATTTTAATATAAAGAAAGTACTTCAGGATAACCATGTCTAATCGGGGCTGGCTTTACCATAATGGTAAATGGGGGCTGGGGCCTAGGGTGGCAGAATAAGAGGAGACAGCACCAAGAATCAACTTTTTACTTAAAGGATCTTCACCCCACTCTTCCCACCCCAATGGAAGAATGTTTTGTTTAAATCAATATTTTTTATTTATTTTTACATGCTTAAGTTCTTTAGGACCCGTGTCTTTGCATGAACCCCCCACACATACACAGAGAGCAGCAGGGCTCTATAAGACACATATGTAAAACACAAAGCCCATGGGCCGAATCCAGCCCACCAGGCCTTGTCATGTGGCCTCACACCCAATTTTTCAGCTAGAACTCAATTCCTTCACCTTCAGCTCTCACCCTCTGTTCCTTGCTGCCACAAGCGCAGAAGCATTCAGTGTCACACCCCTGAACTCTGCACGAAATGCATCCCTGAACCCTGCACTCTGTACGTAATGCACCCCCAAACTCTGCACTCTGTGCATAGGGCACTCCTGAAACTTGCAACCTGTGCATAGGGCACTCCTGAACTCTGTATGTAGCAAGCCCCCGAATTCTGCACCCAGTGCATAAGGAACCCCTGGAACTGTGCTATGGGCATAGGGCTTCCCTGAACTCTGAATTGTTTCCTTAGCACACTCCTAAACCGTACACTCTGTGCATAAGGCACCCCTGGAACTGCACTCTGTACACAGGGCTCCCCTAAAATCTGTACTCTGGTACGTAACACACTCCTAAACCCTGCACTCTGTACATAGCACACCCCCGAACTCTGCGCTCATTGCATAAGGCATCCCTGGAACTGCATAGGGCACACCTAAACTCTGCACTTTGTATGTAGCACACCCCTGAATTCTGCACTCTGTGCATAAGGCAACCCTGGAACTGCACTCCATGCATAGGGCTCCCCTGAATGTTGCACTCTCTACATATCACACTCCTGAACCCGGCACTCGGTACACAGCGCACCCCTGAATTCTGCACCCCTGGAACTGAACACTCTGCATAGAGAACCTCTGAACTCTGTACTCTGTGCCTAACACACTCCTGAATCCTGCACTCTGTATGTAGCGCACCCCCCAACTCAACAAGATGTGCATAATGCACCCCTTGATCTGCATTCCGTACATAGGGCTCCCCTGGACACTACACTCTGTATGTAACATACTTTTGAACCCTGTACCTAGTGCACCCCCGAACTCTGCATTTGATGCATTAGACACCCCTGGAACTGCAATCTGTGCATAGGGCACTCCTGAACCCTGCACCCTGTATGTAGAGTTTTCACGTTATTCTGTGCATGTGCGAACATGCCGTATGGCTCTGACCCACAGTCTGTCTGCGCATGTGGGAGATGTCGGGCTAAGTTGTTGGCCTGGGAGAACAGTGACAAAGAAGAACGTTGGCAGTCAGGGAAGACAACATTGGACTCCATAGACCAGTACACATGTATTTTTGTTAAGATACAGTTACAATTTGCTACAGAATAAAAAAAAGTAGCTAGTTAGGGATGAAGTTCCCTTTTAATGTGGTTGTGTTTTCTGTTGTCATCTGGACATGTGTGGTTAAAATCAATGAGCAAAGAGTAGGTGGAGGAATGTGTAGAGGGGATGTTTAGAGGAGTCAGAAGACCTACTAGACTTCAGGAAACATGAATCCAGCCCTCTTTTTTCTTGCATGATGGTCTGTACAGAGTAAAAATAGTAGTACTGTACAATTAAAGCAGAGCCCCTAATTCCTTCAATAGAATATAATTTACTAAAAAGAGGATAAGCATGGTAGACAGAGCTTTTAAAAAAGGTGTCAACTCTTGGATAAGCATGGTGGACAGAGCTTTTAAAAAAGGGGTTAACTCTTGGATGTGTCTAGACCTGCCTGGTGTCTAAATATGGCCCTGATATGAATCATCTATATAACATAATCGCACTAAAGAAAAAAAAATGGGGTGTCTCTTACCTCCTCATGTATTGCTAGAAAAAAAAAGAAAGCACAGTAAGGCGATATAAATTGATTAAGATAGAAGTATGGGGTATAAAAAATATATATACACTCACCTAAGTGGATGCAGCATTGATCTGATGCTGTACTGTACCTGCACGC
This sequence comes from Pelophylax lessonae, assembly GCF_965119305.1. Classification (NCBI taxonomy): domain Eukaryota; kingdom Metazoa; phylum Chordata; class Amphibia; order Anura; family Ranidae; genus Pelophylax; species Pelophylax lessonae. Next base: position 7,806,377 of record NC_138773.1, on the reverse strand, counting down.
CGCTGCCTTTGCATCAGAGTGATTAAAGACCACTGATCGCTCAGTTCTCCCCCCCTCCCTGCTCTAAGCCCCCCTCAGCCCTTACTGGAACGCAGGGCTGGGGCAGGGAGGGAGCATTTGGCTCAATCTCCCAGAGGTGCTGCTAAGAGGCTGAACCAGCTGCTGGTCCAGTCTTTCCCCAGCCTGGGAAGATTCTTCAATTCCTTTCTTTGTAGCCTCTGCTGCACTAAATATGAATGAACAGGACACAGGGTCTCCTGTATCATTCATAAACTGAAGCAGAGTAAACTGACCACTTCCCTCGCTCTCCATCCACCTGTGTGCCCACAGCAGCCAGCAGGATATGGAAGCTGACAGTGCTGTGGGGGTGAGTGGGGGGGCCCTGGCACACAGGGTGGATTTAGATGTGGGCAACCCAGGGAGGGGAATTAGTGCGGCAGGACGGGAGGACAATTACAGGACAATGCACTGTGTCTGCGTCTTTCCCTCGAGTAGCTGAATAGCAGTGAGAGGGAGAGGGGGAGAAATTGGCTTTCAGCTGCTAGAGGGAGAGACACAAACACAGTGCATGGTTCTGTAATTGTCCTCCTGTCCTGATGCACCTATCACCCCTGTGTGCCTGAGCCCCCTATATGAGGACTGGTGGTACCCCCTTACTGGCGGTCCTTCCAGCAAGAGCAGTCATGAGGGACTGGTTGAGAGAGATGTTTATAGAAGAATCTCCTACCTCTACTGTCTTAAAATCTATGATCAAGATACCAACAGGACCTAAAAGAGTCCTAAGATGAACAGATGTTTGTAGTTTGTGTTGAATAGCATGTTTCAGAGATTCTTGGTTTCCTCACTTCCTTCCTATGTATATGAATGTAGCCGGGAGAAGACTACCATTATCTAACACTGCAGACTTACTTTCTGCTGTCTCTATGAACCCCTATTGTTGGTCTCAGGTTTTATGCATCATACTCTTGAGACTGGAAGAAAGGCATTGTGGGAACTGTAGTCTTCTACAAGGAGATTACTGCACTGCTGAACTGTTAAATAACTGTACTTCCCAGCAAGCCATGGGCTCCAGGAGAGAATTGTGGGAGAGACTATAAAGGGATCTGCTGAACAGGCCCACGCTCTCTTGCTTCCCGAGATCCATCGTGTGTGCATCAGTCTGCCGCAGAGGGAGCAGACTGCGGCCTACTGCACACCGCTCAGCTGTCTGCAGTCTCAGCCCAGGCGGGACGGATGACCATTGCTGCATCGTGGACATCCCTGCAGTATCACTGAGACAGCAGAGCATAGCCATCTCAGTGTCTCACAGCATGGAGAGTTGCCCCTGCCTGTTCATCCAGGACTCAAAAGAAGGACATCAGAATTATTGAGAGAGCACCTGCTCAAAGTCCAGTTACCAGTTGCTACAGTTTCTCTTAGACACTGGACACAGACACTCTACATCTGGATCAGTTAGTGGATCATTGATAATCAGAATAAGCTATTCTGCATTGCCTTTTGCACACTGTGCCACACTGAGGGATCATTTGTTCTTTGAGCTCCAACTGCCGGTGAAGATCTTAGCAAGGCCTTGCTAACTGAACATTGCTATATAATTGCTCTTAAAGGGGTTGCATTACTGGTATCTAGATTACCTCATCTCTCATTAGGATACAGGTATTATAGGCAGGCACAGGGTTCCCCTTTTAGTAAAAGGTGTTTCTTATAGCAATTTATAGCTTTGAGAGATTCATTCACTTACTGCAAAGACTGTATATATTTGCGGTGTATTTACATGTTTTTATAATTGGTTATACGTGGTTCTTTAGTGTTATTTCAACTGAGCCCTGGCTGTTTATCCAGGGCCTAGTTTATTAATACTCTTTTCAAGCCTTTTCCTAGAGTCAAGCTGAACTAAGGAGTTAAAATCTATTTGCCTTGTGTCACTGTGTCATTTAAAGGTATACACAACACGTCTGAACCTAGAGTGTCAGGAGGGCTAAACGGTTCACAGGGTCAAAGCAGCACAGATGAACATACAATTACAGGCAAATCTCAAGGGGGCAGTGCTACGTTAAGTATGTTCATCTACTGACTCAGCCCAGTGAACAGTGACAATTAGTGATGAGCTTCGTGTTCGAGTTGAACCTATGTTCGACTCAAACTATGCCTGTTCACCCAATGGCGAACAAATGGGCTTCTTCATGGGAACTTTGAGTCCCCACATCCATAATTAATTTAATAGGTTTTATTTAATATCCATAATTCATATTAATCATCCGCTGTCCAGAGAATCAAACCCACAGCCTCTCATTTGCAAGCCCGTTATTCTAGCACCTATGCCACCGAGCCAGCTGTTTAACCTAAGACTCTCTCTGCTTTACTAACTTCTATCTGAGTTTGACAGCTCTTTTATAGGGCTCTGACATCACCAGCACCCCATAATCCATTGCTCAGGTGCAGTGAATAAATTACTGATGTCACATCAGAAGGGGTGGGGACAATTAACCACTTACCGCAAAGTGACTTAGACCTATGTCGCAAACTTTGCGGTAGTATACCGGGATGATGCCTCTAGCTAGAGACACCATCCCGGTACTGTGGTTTAGAGCCAACGGTCGGCTCTATAATATACAAAAAAAAAATGGGCTAACTTTACTGTTTAGTATTTTTTAAATGCAGTGAAATGTGATTTTTCAAAATTTTTCCAAAAAAATGGCGTTTTAAAGACTGCTGCGCAAATACCGCGTGACAAAAAATATTGCAATGTCCGACATTTTATTCTCCAGAGTCTTTGCTAAAAAATATATATATATATATATATATAATGTTTGGGGGTAAGTAGTTTTCTAGGAAAAAATACTGGTTTTAACTTGTGAACAAAAAGTGTCCGAAATAGGGCTGGGGCTTAAGTGGTTAATAGGTTTTAATTCAAATCCATAATTAATATTGATCACCCGCTGGCCAGGGTATTATTCTACCAGCTACGCCACTGAGCCAGCTGATTAACCTACGACTCTCTCTGCCTAACTAACTTCTATCTGAGTTTGACAGCTCTTTTATAGGGCTCTGACATCACCAGCACCCCATAATCCATTGCTCAGATGCAGTGAATAAATTACTGATGTCAGTAATTTATTCACAGTACCTGAGCAGTGGATTATGGGGAACTGGTGACATCAGAGCCCTCTAAAAGAGTTGTCAAACTCAGATAGAAGTTAGTTAGGCAGAGGGAGTCTAAGGTTAATCAGCTGGCTCGGTGATGTAACTGGTAGAATAACAGGCTAGCAAATGAGAGGCTGGGGGTGACATATTAATTATGGGTTTTAATTAAAACCTATTAATTGTCCCTGCCCCTTCTGACGTGACATCAGTAATTTATTCACTGTACCTGAGCAGTGGATTATGCGGCACTGGTGACATCAGAGCCCTATAAAAGAGCTGTCAAACTCAGATAGAAGTTAGTTAGGCAGAGAGAGTCTTAGGGTAATCAGCTGGCTTGGTGGCGTAGCTGGTAGAATAACGAGCTTGCAAGTTAGAAATTATGGGTTTGACTCTCCCCTGGCCAGCGGGTGATTAATAGTCACTTACATTTAAGTCTTTAAAATGAGGACTTGTGATTGTTCATGTTCATATGTTCGCTAAAACATTTCCCCTGTTCGAGATGTTCTGGTGCAAATCGAACAGGGGGGTGTTCGGCTCATCACTAGTGACAATCCTTATCTACCCAGCTGGAAAAAAAACAACCCTAAAACGTATGTGCTTGGGGCCTCATTGCCATGTAAGTGTGCTTAGGACATTCAAATTTGACCTGGTTGCCATCTGATGAACATTGGTAATAACTACTTTAGCTAAAAAAGGTTACATCAGCAAACAGAGGCCAATATGCAGTAAATATGCCAAAATAATACATACTGCAAAGCAGTGTTACCTGGAAAGTCAACCCGTTGGGCCGAACGTTGTGAGTTGTATAAAGGGCGACTGCTGCGATCTGAAAAAAAAAAAAAAAAAACAAAGGAATAAAATTAAAAGAATAATGGCATTGTGGAACTAGGGGGTATCTGTCACAAAGGAAAACACCTGTATTTAGTCCTGTCCAATGCTCCAAGCCTACTGGTCTAAGGTACAGGAAATTATATTTCAGTTTACTATCTATACTCTGGATTATACCCCAACACAATTTCTTCTGCATCATTCATCATTATCACCTAAAATGTACCTCAAATCCCTAACTATGCATATGGTCAATGTCGCAAAATTGTGTGATCCGATATACTAGGGCACACCCCACACATTGTCTATTTCTGAGTAGTACACCCATCTTCGTAAAATTGGAAAGATGGAGGAACTGATCCATATTGCACATGATTCTCCTTCCAAATGTACAAATATTTGGGCCTGCTGGCTTATTTTCCAAATGACTGACACCCCTCCCCTCTGTGACTACCCATCAGGGGTGCTCCTTAAGCATTGTTAGATACTGTATTTCAAAAAATAACCTGCCGTGATGCTGGAGTGTGGCTCCTCGATTTTCCCTCTCCGCAAGTGCCGCAGTTAGGTATTTGGGCATTCGTGCCTTGCTTATCCCTGTATAACCTAGGAGATACCCTTATTTCCCTTACCCCCCCCCCCCCACCCTACTTTTAGATCACTGTCTTGGGCTGTCGGCGGGAGGCAGACCTTGCACTTCCAGGGGGCTAGTCCCCTCCTTTTCAGTCCCCACCCCCTTTTCTTTTCTTTTTTTCTCCCGTCTTTTCCATAGGTGTTGTCCTCCTTTACGAACCAATGGCTTTAGGTATTCTATTATCTCATTGCTAACCCATCAGCGGGTTCTGAAACAACTTGAGTTCCACTTCATTTTGCCATGTCTGTGGAGAAAAATTTTATTTACGATATAACACTATTGAAACATGAGCTGTACTGAGTGAGTTTTGGGATTGTATTTTTCCCATTATCGGCTATGTATTGGATGCCTTTGTTCATTATCGCCTGGTTCTGTTGCAATGTTCTCTTTTTTGTCCTTATTAATTATGTACTTTCATAAAACATTTTGGAGCAAAAAATAAAAAATAAAATACCTTTATGAGAAGCCTCTGATACAGGGGTCTTCAAACTATGGCCCTCCATTGTTCAGGAACAACAATTCCCATCATGCCTAGTCATGCCTGTGTATGTCAGAGTTTTACAATGCCTCATAGGATGTGTAGTTCCGCAACAGCTGGAGGGCCGTAGTTTGAGGATCCCTGATCTGATAGAAGAAGCCATTATATGCCTACTCTGAATTTATACCTATTTTGGGACATTGGCATCACTTAAATTGAATCCGATTGGATTTAGTTTCATTGCCCCAAAACTGGTGAACAGTTTGTAGGTTCCTACTAAGGCTTCTGAGTAAAACATTTTTTTTTTGTTTGTTAGCTTGTTGGAGTGTGAGAAAGACTGGAAAGTCTTGGTTGGTCTTTATAGGTCCTCCTTATGTAAATTAGCCCCAAAAACATTAGGGGAGACAGACATTGTATTTAGTGACCTGCCAGCAGATCCATTAGCCGGGGGTGTTCAGATATTCTGTGGCCGACCATTATTTTAAAGCGGTAGTAATTTAGTAGCTTTGTGATCTTTACCTATAGGTAACCCTATAATAAGATTTTCCTGTAGGTAAAATAAATATCTCCTAAATGTGCACCATTCAGGAGATTTTCACCCTAGATGCAGCCGGTGTTGTTAATGGTGCATGCACTCTGCAGGTCCAGCATATCTTGCCAGAACTTCGAAGCTTCATGCCGGAACCAGTGCTTTAAGTGGCCCAAAAGAGGTGCCGGTACTCTATTATAGTCTATAAATTTTGTCGCCCCCCCACCCCACATCAGGGTCCCCACAGAGCATCCCCCTGGCCTGGGACTCCAGAGCAGGGGGACTCACTGGTGGTGACTGGTCTGTGAGTGGAAAATATTCTGGGGGGGGGGGCAATTGAGGGCGCAGATGTCCAAAATGAGTGTACTGGTACGCTAAGGCGCACGGAGAGGTGGCGGTATGCTCAAGAGCCATATTTGGAAGTGGCGGTACTGAGTACCAGTGCATACCGGCCCACTTAAAGCACTGTCCGGAACCGAGGACTCCCACATGCATACAACGTCATTGCGGCTCCGGCCAAACACACAGCTGGAGAGCGCAAACCCAGAAGATAGTCCAGGGGAAGATTTCTGCCCTCTCAGTGGTGACAGCACGTTGCTGGAGGGCTTTGTTCTACAATTAGTATTTCCTAATGTGCTATTATGCATATTATGCAATTGCCTTACAGTTGTTGTTTTTTTTTCTTTAACCAGTTTTCAACTGTTTTAACCATTGGATGAGTTGGTTTTGGTCGGTGGTTATGGATGTGAGGTAATGCTTTGTGTTTTTTTTAGGGTGAGGGGTGTATATGTGGGAGGTTTTTCTCTTCTTCTCTCTTCTCCTCTTTTCCTCACATCCCTCCTTTTCATTAGGTGGTTATGGATGGTACTGCCTCCTTTGAGGGTTTTGTTATGTATATTTTATGTAATAAATTGTTGTTGTTATTTTTTGTTGATGGATCTTCATCTGTTATCAAATTGGACAGGAAAGCATGTTTCAGTCCTGAAGAAGTGAAAGTACCGCAAAACACGTAGACTTAGCTAGATATTGAATGTTAAGCTTTCTACTGCTTTTTGCCTGATACATCCATTTCTGTGAACAGGAACTGCCCTGTGAATTCTTTTTTTATGTACTGTATCTGGGGATATATAGATATTTAGTATAATGTGTACAATCAAAGTGAAATATTTTAATTTACATTGATTGCATTTTATGTCATTGATTACAGCCAGGGGAACATATGAAACGTCCTATATATATATTGAGTGGTCTTATAGTAGATGTTTTATGGCTCTCATTAGACTTTTTTTTTATTCCTTTTATTGATTTATTTATTTATTTTTAAGCAAGTTAGCGAGTTGAGACTGTTGTGACTGAGTTAATCTTCATCCTCCAGATAAGTAAGGTGAAGATCTCAGGTTGGCTCAAGTTGACCACAGAATATGAAAACAACAATCTATTGGAGACAACTGAACCCATTCTCAAGGCACATTTCTAGGAAGAGGTACATGGTTGAGTGCCACGGTGGACTGTGCAATGTGTGCATGTCTCCTTACAAGAGTGCAAAATTCTAGATCTGCAATGGGTCACTACCATAACCAGTGGGAGTCAACTTATGGACCTTCAGTAGGTGTTATCCAATAATATTTCACATTTGTATCCTTATTGTATTTAGGCGGTCATATCCTACAACTTATTTCACTGTTGTTCCCTAAAACACTTTGGGGTTGATTTGCTAAAACTGAGTGTGAAATCGAGTTCGGTTCTGCATAGAAACCAATCAGCTTCCAGATATATTTTTTTTTTTTGTCAAAGCTTTATTGAACAAGGACTCTCCTTCCTGATTGGCTGAGACACAACCGTGGCACTATTGGTTCCTGTGGATGTCAATTAAAGTCAGTTAGCCAATCAGGAGAGAAGGGGTGGGGCCAAACCACAGCTACATGTTTGAATGGACACACGGAGCTGCAGCTCAGCTAGGGTGCCCCCATAGCAAGGTGCTTGTTGTGGGGGCACTCGATAGGAGGGAGGGGCAAGGAAAAATGACCCAGTGAAAGGGGCAAGGAAAAAGGCAGTGAAAAAGGACCCAAGAAGAGGAGGATCCAGGCTGCCCTGTGCAAAACCAACTGCACAGAGGAGGTAAGTATAACATATAAAAAAAAACTACACTTTAGAATCACTTTAATTGAACAAGCTGAAGGTAGAATCTGATTGGCTACCATGCACAGCTGCACCTGATTTTGCACTGAATTGCAATGAAATAGTGATGAGAAATCCCTCCAACGGGGGGGGGGGGGGGGAGTAAGTAAAACATGATCAAACTTTTACCTGAGCAGCAAAGAGCTAGAACTTTATCTTGTAGGCCCATTAAGTCTGGAACATGTGTTAATTATTTTACTGGGTCTGTCTTAAGAACTTTAATAATTACCACATATCCCAGACTTCCTGGCATCGTAGGATTGGGGTATGCAAATGGGAACAAACTTTCCCTATAGGTTCTTGGTCCACCAACATTTATCTTGACACATTTTGTGATAGTTGGATCGTTTGTTCAGAACATTTAGCTTGAGAGCATTACCTGAGCTGTAGGCACTGGAAGATCTAACGCTGTCTAAATCTAAAAGACAAAAAAAAAATATTCACGAGGTCATTTTATTTCACCAAGGTAGGAAGAAAGCTGTCACTTCATAAAATTCGGAGCTAATCAACTTGTAAGGAAAACTGAAAACAAACTTGTCAAATGATAATAATAAAATGCAATAGGTTAGTGTTGTGTCGGCAGGCCAGGGCCAAGGGATAGGCAGGAAGGGCAGCTGCCCTGGGCACTGTGATATCATGTGAGGTTCAGGGGCACCCACAAAGATTGAGGGAGAGGATTTGTGTTGGGAGGGGCAATTGGGGGGGGGGGGTGGCAGGAAGTTCAAGAAATAGATCTAGGAGGGAAAAATTAGGGAGGTGTGCTAGGAGGGAAATGTTTTTTTGGGGGAGGGGGATTTGTGCTAGTAGGGATAATTGGGGGGCATTTGTGTTAGGTGGGAAAATTTGGGGGAGGGGGAATTTGTGCTAGAATGGGGGATCGGGGGAGGGAAATTTGCTAGGAAGAGGACACATTGTTTTTTTTTTTGTTTTTTTTTTTGGGGGGGGGATCATGCTGGGAGCATATGTGGAATGAGAGAATTTGAGTTAAGCAAGCAGATTAGCACTCAATTTTTTTCTTGGGGGGGGGTGAGGGGCTGCTAACACATAATGCTCATATACTTTGGGGGGGTTGCAATTGGGCATATTCACCCTGGGCTCTAGATGACTTTGTCCCGACATTGTGTGTTGGTGTCACGGTCAGGAGTAAGGATCAGAGACAAGTAGCTATAGCAGTACAAGCAGGTCAGTCAGGTGGAAGATGTGGGTTACTTGAGGTATGGGGTCTAAGCACCAACTGGTGTTCACAAGAGCCCCTGACGGTGGAGATGGGTTTTGCTGCATGTTAGTACCAGGTTGCAGTCCTCAGGATTATCCCACCAGGAGGTGAGCAAGCCAGGGTCCAGTAGCAGATATAGCAGGTAGCGATTAAGCAGAAGTGTAGACAGTAAACAAGCCAAAGGTCGGTAACAAGTGGTCGTAGGCTAGGATCCATCAGAAATGTAGTTAACACAAAGGTAGGTACCCAATGGTAGTGGTGATAAGGGACACATTATCGGCTGGAGAGAGTACTTCTGGATCAACTGTGGGTATAGTATAGTGTATATGGAGGTTTTCCATTTGAGGGTGTTGGTTTTCTTTTTTTCTTTTCTCTGTTGGTTGAACTGGATGGACTTGTATCTTTCGCTCAACCAGAATAGCTATGTAACTTTATCAAACTACATACATTAATCTGGAGAACAGGTAGTGCAGAGATATGGCCTAATTCAGAGAGTCCAAGGGAGGAGCAAAGAGTTCAAGGTTCACCCAAAACAAGAGGCAAGGCAAGAAAGTCCAAAGGATCATATAGAAAGCTGTGCAGCATCTCGGGTGGCTTGGCAAGAAGAGCTACTGCCGAACGCAGCAAAGGTCGTGGGTTCAAATCCCAGTTTTAGGTCCAAAGCTTTAATTAGCAATCACATCGGTAAACCAGATTGCAATTTTTTGCAGCCATGCAGGACACCTTCATCAGGCATGTGACGTCACATGCCTGATGAAGGGGTCCAGTGTTGCTCCAAAACATTGCAATTCGCTCTAACGGTGTGATTGCTCAATAAAGCTTTGGACCCATCTGGGGATCCTTGGTCTGCTGATGAATTTGGATTTTTTGACTTGACACGGTTCCAGCCGTTCCAATCTATTAACCTTCTACGATGAAGTGAGCTGCCACCTAGATAAAGGTAAGCCTGTGGATGTGATGTATCTGGACTTTGCAAAGGCCTTTGACACCGTTCCCCACAAACGCTTACTGTTCAAACTAAGGAAGGTAGGTATGGACCATAAGGTGAGTACCTGGATAGAGAACTGGCTCCAGGGGAGAGTGCAAAGGGTGGTGATTAACGGGGAGTATTCGGATAAGGTGGGTGTGGAAAGTGGGGTCCCCCAATATTCTGTCCTGGGGCCAATCCTGTTTAATTTATTCATAAATGATCTAGAGGAGGGGATATCTAGTACAATCTCAGTATTTGCAGATGATACTAAACTAAGCATGCCAATATCTTCTATGCAGGATGTGGAAACCTTACAAGCGGACCTGAACAAAATAATGGGGTGGGCAACTACATGGCAGATGAGGATTAATGTTGAAAAATGTAAAGTAATGCACTTGGGGGCCAGAAACCAGAAAGCAAGCTACTCACTAGGGGGGGGGGGGGGGCTCTGGGTGAGTCTAGGATGGAAAAAGACTTGGGGGTACTGGTAGACAACAGGCTTGGCAGTGGCATGCAATGCCAAGCCGCTGCAAGCAAAGCCAACAGAATACTGGGATGTATAAAAAAGGGGATTCACTCCAGAAATAAAGAGATTATTCTCCCGCTCTACAAGACTCTGGTCCGGCCACATCTGGAGTATGCTGTCCAGCTCTGGGCACCGGTCCTCAGGAAGGATGTGCTGGAACTGGAGAAAGTCCAGAGAAGGGCAACAAAAATAATTAGGGGAATGGAGGACATCAGCTATGAGGAAAGACTACAAGCACTGAACCTATTCTCTCTGGAGAAGAGACGATTGAGGGGGATATGATATCAATGTACAAATACTGTACTGGCGACCCTAGCATAAGGAACAAACTATTCAGAGAAAGGAGATACAATAAGACACGTGGCCACTCACTAAAACTAGAGGAAAGGTTTAACCTTAAAATACATAGGGGGTTCTTCACTGTCAGAGCAGTAAGGATGTGGAATTCTCTTCCACAAGCAGTGGTATCAGCAGGGAGCATTGATAGTTTCAAAAAACGATTAGATGGGCACCTTAAAGACCACAACATACAGGGGGTATACAATGTACAACATACAGGGGTATACAATGTACAACATACAGGGGTATACAATGTACAACATACAGGGGTATACAATGTACAACATACAAGGGTATACAATGTACAACATACAGGGGTATACAATGTACAACATACAGGGGATATACAATGTACAACATACAGGGGGTATACAATGTACAACATACAGGGGATATACAATGTACAACATACAGGGGTATACAATGTACAACATACAGGGGTATACAATGTACAACATACAGGGGTATACAATGTACAACATACAGGGGTATACAATGTACAACATACAGGGGTATACAATGTACAACATACAGGGGTATACAATGTACGGTTAAAAGCAAACACACACACACATCATAGGTTGAACTGGATGGACTGGTGTCTTTTTTCAACCTCACAAACTATGTAACTATGTAACTATAAGCTGTTGGTCACTACAGCATCCATTTATATGCACAGCCATTTCTACAGGAACGTGTGCGTCGGGAGTAGTGAGTTGGGAGATCTCAGTACTGACATTTGTTTATGACAATAACAGAGTGAGAAAAGGAAGATAATTGAAGGATAGTGTATATATTTTACTGCATCTTAGTTTAAAAATCCTACATATTTATAGAAAAATAAAAGTAAGAGTAATTTCCTTATCCATTTTATTTTGACTGTGCCCAGCCCACACTCCATGGACCTGTACCTTGGTGCCTATAGCTGGCAGACTTGGTGGTTGCAGAACTTTTGTATCCTGAAAGAGATAAGATAAATACTACAATGACCATTGCAAGACACATGTATAATCCTTTCCAAATGGCATTTTTTTTAGAAAGAGGTGATGGCAGCCATTTAATATTATTTGTGGGGATAAGCAGAGTAGTTCTGGTGAAACTGATTTTGTACTGAGATTACCTATATTGTTTTTGGCTATTATTTCCCCAAGGGAAAGAGAGTTGAAGTATTCTGTCCAGTTCTGGTCGCCGGTCCTCAGGAGGGATGTGTTGGAGCTGGAGAGAGTCCAGAGAAGGGCAACTAAACTAATTTGGGGATTGGACCTTAATTATGAAGAGCGTCTGCAATCGCTTGATTTATTCTCCCTGGAGAAGAGACGCCTGAGGGGGACATGATAGCAATTTTTAAATATCTCAATGGGGATCTCAGCTTAGAAAAAAAGCTGTTCAGTTGAAGGGATTGCATGAGGACTCGGGGGCATACAATGCGATTAGAGGAGAAGCGTTTTAACCTCAGGCAACGTGGGGGGTTCTTTACTGTTAGGGCTACAAGATTGTGGAATTCTCTACCACAAGAGGTGGTTTCTGCGGGAAGTATGGTGGCTTTCAAAAGACTCTTAGACGTACATCTCAAGGATCAGAACATTCAGGGCTATGTGAGATGATTACAGCCACACACACCTACATGGGTTGTACTGGATGGACTATTGTCTTTATTCAACCTCACCTACTATGTAACTATGTAAGGAACTTCTTTAAAGAAGAAATAGGGCCAAAACTTGTTTGACCATACTTATCCTGTGGGTCACAGCAGTGCACTTAGTTCTACACTCCTGTGACTCCTGTTAACTGACATCAGGTCATGACTCTGGAGGGATCCCAACATTAATGTCGGGATCCACCTTGATGCCTGGACCGGTATCTGGCTTAGCCTCTCAGTGCTCCGCCACCTCCACAGCCCAGTGCTCAAGTGAGCACTGGAGGGGCAGAGCAGAGAGCCGATGACTGACAGTCTCTCTGCTCACTAAAGACCGAGAACTGAGCAATCAGCGGTCTTTGATCCCTCAGTTCCCAGGTGTAGAGGCGGTGGTGGTCAGATATAGCATTGGACTGATTCTGCATCCACCTAGGTGAGTATGTATGTTGGTTATATTGAAATCCCGAACTTCTCTTTTAACTTTCAGGAGCCATTTAGGGCCGATTGCACCTTTAAAAGTCACTAATAAAAGTAATCATTTGCTTCAAAGCAGCTCATCAAATTGGCATTACCTTAACTGCTTTACGAACGCCCGCCGCAGATATACTGTGGCAGGCAGCCACTCCCAGGAAAATCATACATGTACGACGCTCACTCTCTGGTGGCTAGGGGGCGAGTGCGCACCGCCGGCAGCGCGCTCCCACCCCTGCTCGTCAGCGGGGAAGCCGATGCAGCGGGCAGGCGGCTCTGATTGCCACCTGACACCCGCGATCGCTCCCCGCTGAGAGAGAAGGACGGGCAGCTGCCGTAAACACATCTGACCGTTCTTCTCCCTGGAATGATCACAGAGCTCCTGTGACCCTTCTATATAGGATCACATGTCTCTATGGTCATTTCAGAAGTCACGCCCCCCACAGTTAGAATCACTCCCCTAGGCTTACATTTAAACCCTTGATCACCCATAATGTTAACCCCTTCCCTGCCAGTGTCATTATTACAGTAACAGTGCATATTTTTAGCACTGATTACTGTAGTAATGTCACTGATCCCCCCAAAAGTGTCAAAAATGACAGTTAGGGGTCCGAAAATGACAAATCTTTCCCGTAGTTAGTAAACGCGGTAACTTTTGCGTAAACCAATCAAAATATGCTTATTGCGATTTTTTTTACCAAAAATATGTAGCAAAAAACGAATTGGCCTAAAATGTTAAAAAATTTAGATTTTTCCATTTTTTTTTTTTTGGGGGGGGGGGGGGTGTTATATAGCAGAATGTGAAAATATTGGTTTTTTTTTCAGAATTGGCGCTCTTTTTTTTGTTTATAGCGCAAAAATTGAAATCGCACAGGTGATCAAATACCACCAAAAGAAAACTCTGTTTGTGGTAAAAAAAAGGACATTAATTCTATTTGGGTACAGCATCGCACGACCGCGCAATTGTCCGTTAGAATAACGCAGTGCCGAATTACTAAATATGGCCTGGTCATTAAGGGGGTAAATCCTTCCGGTCCAGAAGTGGTTACTTGCTTTGTTCAGTTGGTTTTGCATAGAGCCTCCTCTTCTCAGGTTCCTCTTCGGCTGCCCTGCCCCCCGCTCCTGTTGAGTGCCCCCACAGCAAGCAGGTCCCTGTGTCCATTCCGACACAGAGCCGTGACCCGGCCCTGCCCCCTCTCTCTCCTGATTGGATAAATTATTTTGATTGACAGCAGCGGGAGCCAATCGCGCCATGCTGCTGTCTCAGGCATTGAGGAGGGGAGTCCCAGGCAGCTTAGACACTCCTGCAGCATTGCTGGATAAAGATGGGCTCAGGTAAGTATTAGGGGGGTGAGGGTGAGGGGGGCTGCTGCACACAGAAGGCTTTTTTTATCTTAATGCATAGAATGCACCTTCTGCCTTTACAACTCCTTTAATCTCAAGATTTTTGTCAACATTTGAGGGAAATAGAACCCGCTCACGCTTTGTCATGTGATCCCCTTATTTGGATGTGCCATGCTGGATAACTAAGACAGAGAAGTCTTGCATGTTTAAATCATGCGATATATAAATAAATCTCCGCACTATAGAGAAACCATTCCACTCCTCATAAGTGTAACTCATTATAATCTGTGTATCTCAATAAATAGATAAATGAATTCAATTATTTTCACTGCTACCACCATAAAATATATCAATGTTCAACAGTGGAAATTATACATTCTAAAAGTAGCGCAGTGATATATATGGATATCCTCAGTGCAAAAAATTAACAAACATATTGGTGTTTGATTTATTCATGGGCACTGATGGGCATTAATAGGTGGCACTGATGGAAGGCACTGATGGGCAATGATAGGCACTGTTAGGTGACACTTATGATGGGGCACTGATTGGCACTGATAGGTGGCACTGGTGAGAATTGATAGGTGGCCCTGGTAGGTGGCGCTGGTGGACACTGGTGGGCACTGGTAGGTGGCACTAGTGGGCACTGAAAGATGACACTGGTGGGCACTGGTAGGTGGCACTGGTGGGCAATTGTGGGCACTGTTAGGTGGCACTGGTGGGCACAATTTGCCCTCTCCTCTTCAGGACCGATGTCCCTCTGACAGCAGCCAGCAATCTTTTTTTTTTCTCCTCACACTAACAGTGTAAGGAGAAAATAACAGCTGATCGCCGGCTGCTGTTTATTTCACATGATCAGCTGTCATTGGCTGACAGCTGATCATGTGGTAAGGGGGCGGGATCACCCCCCTTACTCCGATCTGTGTTTAGGCGAGTCTCATGGACTCACTGATCACAGAGCGAGCCGGGTGCATTCCACAGTGAGCGCGCAGGCCGCTCATGCACGGGAGGACGTCAATGTATGCCCTCCCAGAAATTTAGGTCCGTGCTGTAGCCATCTTTCAACTTCCCCTTCGCCACCTTTTTGTTTGTGTGTGTTTTTCTTTGTAGTGTGTCACTTCACCTTTTCTTCCTGCACGACAAGTACGGTGTGGGTCTTCAGGCCTACCTTGAACGTCTTGGGAGGGGGTGGACATGGCCTTCTGGCTTAGTTCGCCCTCTCTCATGGGGTCTCCCTTCGGGGGAGCCCCACCCAGTACTTGGGGTGGGCTGTTTCGGCAGTCCCCCTAGAGAACGGGGGTTTGCCAGGTTTAGGCCAGGCAAACCATAGGAAGTACCTCAGTCCCCGTCAGGAGTCTTGCGCCCCGGGGGATCAAAGTATAGGTCCAACCTCTTCGGAGGCCAGACCATTTGCACACCCTGTGCAGTTTTTGTGTTCTTCACGTTTGCGTGTGTGCACTTTTTATGCACCGGTCTTTTGAGTGTGTTTCACACGCCACGGGCTTTATAAAAAGAAAACGGGCGTCAAGTAGTTAAAAACACCTCCTCACATGCACATGTGATCCCTTTCCCCAACAGAAATTAACTCTCCAGATTCTCGTGTCTTCCTTTCTCATGATTGTCATGCAGGACTGCTTTTAGAATTTACGGGGCCCCATACAGTCTGCCTCCCTATCATGTGAAAACGCTGTGGTGTGCACCTTCCTGCTGGTGTTCCACTCAGACCGGAAGTGATATTGCTGGCGCTACTGTCACCTGGAAATTTTCTGACGTGTTTCGCTCCTCTCAGTGGGCGAAACTTTTAATATATCATCAGGGCCGTCTTTAATATTGATTGGACCCTGGGCAAATATTTTCTTGGGCCCTCCCAGATCCACTTATCAACTATTTGCAGGCAGTGCAGGCTCAAGGGGCAGCTGCTGTGGGCCCCACAACAATGAATGGGCCCAGGGCAGCCGCCCCTTTTGCCCTGTGTTAAAGACAGCCCTGTATATCATCCCCATGGGTAGAAGACAGTTTTATCATTTCAACTCATTGACAATATAGAAAATGTCTCCCGTTATCCTACCTTCACTTTGTGTGTCAGAGTCAGAGTAGGATTCATCGCGTGCTCTGGAACCCACATAGGAGCTGTTCTGTGCCCTGCCATCTACATAAGAAAAACATAAAATGGTAACATGAGATTTCATCTTGGACATCCGTGTTTAGAGTTTCCTGTTAATGATAATCTCTGATGTCCTTTCAGCCACTATCATTATTTTCACACCCAAAAAAAGATGACCTTAATAATGCTTCATCAGCCAGCTGTGCACAGTGGCCCCAAAAAATGTGTGTGTGTGTGTGTGTGTGTGTGTGTGTGTGTGTGTGTGTGTGTGTGTGTGTGTGTGTGTGTGTAGTACCGTCTGTCCTTCTGCCCCACTCCCCCTTTCACTTACCAGCAGGTCATGACTGTCAAAATGAAAGCCTGCAGGTGATGGGTATATATAGCAACTGCACAAGCTGCTAATGTTAAAACAGGCCTTCTCATACAGAGCTAAATAACATTGTTCAGACTAAAGATAGAGAGAAACATAGTAACATTATTTATACATATTGATCAGGCAGGAGATAGAAAGATACAAAGTAACATTGTTTATAAACATTGATCAGGCAGGAGATAGAAAGATACAAAGTAACATTGTTTATAAACATTGATCAGACTGGAGATAAAGAGATACAAAGTAACATTGTTTATAAATATTGATCAGACAGGAGATAGAGGCCCCGTTCACACTGGGGCGACGCTACTTCCTGGGGCGACCTCACAGGTCACGGGGCGCTGCTCGCACCGTGACCTTGGAGCTGCCAGCACGGACTTCATAACATTGAAGTCTATGCAGGTCGCCCCAAAGAAGCTCCGGACCCTTTTTCTAAGTCGAAGCGACTTGTGTCGCTCCTATTAGAACGGGTCCACAGCTTCTCTATGCGAGGCGACCTACGGCGACCTGTCAGGCACAGGTCGCCCCAGTGTGAACGGGGGCAGAGAGAGAGAGAGAGAGAGATACCAAATAACATTATTTATAAACATTGATCAGAGGAGATAGAAGGATAAAAAGTATCATTGTTTATAAACATTGATCAGACAGGAAATAGAGAGATACAAAGTAACATTGTTTATAAACATTGATCAGACAGAAGATAAATAGATACAAAGTAACATTGTTTATAAACGTTGATCAGATGGGAGATCGGGATTGTTGTTCTGGCCTTTCTGATTATTGCATAGGCTTGTACTTTCCTTTGTGCTAAAAGGTGTCCCTATTTCCCATTTCAAACATTTGGAGGTTCCAGTGTTGCATTTTCTGTGTTCTCAGTTTCATAATAGGAGTTGCCAAATGTTTTTAGACAATATTTATGCTTGCTATGATGTACCTGGAACGTCACCCATAGCATCCTCCATGAAGGTCCGTATCCTATAGATTTTGTTGTGTATGGAGTCATACGCATCCTGCATTGCTGGGGAAATGGGAGCTGGACTCCATCTTGGATCAGAACCGGTCAGATTTGCTGCTTGCTTCTCTAACTCACTGATGAGAATCAGCTCCTGTGCGCAGTCCCTAATGAGAGGCTGTTCACCCAGTAGTCTTCTCTTATTACCATCACTGCTATCATCTATATCATCCACCAACACAACCACGTTATCTCCTAAAAGGTGACATTATCATCAGTTAATACAAAATTTCTATGTATTGTAGATATCAAAAGCAACATTGTTAATAATACTAATAATAATAAAAATACGCATGTCTGTGAACCCCCGTCCATCACACCTATATGCGCTTGTTGGACATCCTAATCAAACCAGCCTGGGCATTAATATATTAAATTATTCTCCTTTGTGGCTATAACAGTGTCCAAGTGGGAAGAAATTCCACAAGATATTGGAGAGTGTGTGTGAGGATTTGTGCCATTTGTGGGGTTGCATACTGATATTGGAGAAGAAGACAATTGATGTGCTGAAACTGGAACGAGTCCAAAGAAGGGCAACTAAGCTAGTTAGTGAATTGGGGGACCTAAATTATGAGGAGTGTTTACAAGCGCTTGATTTAGTCTCCCTTGAGAAGAAATGCCTGAGAGGGGACATGATAGCGATTTACAAATACCTCAACACGGTGATCTCAGCAAAGAAAAAAAACTATTAATTCTCAAGGAATGTAAGAGGACACGAGGCCATACAATGCGATTAGAGGAGAAGCGGTTTATCCTCAGGCTACGTAAGGGTTTTTTTACAGTACGGTCAATAAGATTGTGGAACTCTCTTCCAATTGGCAGTAACTGTGGGGAGTATGGCTACTTTTAAAATACTCTTGGATAGTGTTGAGCGAACACGGGCTGTATTATTTGGATAATTGGATATTTGTTACCCGGACACGGACCCGAAAACTTTACTGTATGTACGGGTTTAAAATCCGTGTTCGGTAATTTTATTTCCTGTATGTAATGGCGCGGTTTTAATGGTGGGCTTTCAACAGCCAATCAACAAGCGTTTAACTGGTGTGCCATAGAAGCCATCACAGCCATGCCTACTAATGGCATGGCTGTGATTGGCCAGCTGAAGCATGTGACCCATGTCTTTATAAGCTCGAGTGCGTCAGTCTGCTGTAGTGTAGGGAGAGAGCACACATAACAGTGCTGGCTGCTGCTGATTAGGGACAGACAGGGAAAAACAACATTGTGCCCGAAAAGAATGCAGGGACAGGTCGGAGTGTAGGCAGGGAAAGATATTTGAGCATTTTAGGGACAGGCTGGAGAGAGTAGGCAGGGAGAGATTAGGAGACACAGGACAGAACAATCGTCCGTTAGCGATCTACATCGATTTTGCTGTGTGGGGGTTGGTGCAGTGAACAATCTTTTTGCCCTCACTTGAGCCCACTGAGGAGGAGGAGGAGGAGGGAGAAAAAAATATATTTTTATCAGTCTGTTGTTTGCAGCGTTCAGCTATATTTTACTACAGATTGCTGTTCTAATCTGCTATTTAAAAATTACAAATTTAAAGGGGAATTTTTTTTAAGAGCGCTTGCCATGTTCTTAACTACGTTTTGCTGCCATTTGCAGCACTCTAGCCCTTTCCATTGGTTTTCTAGAGCCATTTAAGTGCCTGAAAGTTCGGGTCCCCATTGACTTCAATGGGGTTCGGTGTCCGGGAAAAGTTCGGTAAAAGTCCGGGACACGGAACCGGACTTTTTTTTCAAGTTCGGCCGAACCCGCCGAACACGGACATCCAGGTGTCCGCTCAACTCTACTCTTGGACATACATCTCCAAGGTCAAAACATTCAGGGGTATGGGAAATTCATTTGTCCACACACACCTACAGAGGTTGAACTGGATGAACTGTTGTCTTTATTCAACCTCACCTACTATGTACAGTAACTATGATGTTCAGTAGGGTTGAGGTCGGGACTCTATGCAGGACAGATGAGATCCTCCACTCCAAACTGGCTAAACCAGGTCTTTTTGGAGCTAGCTTTGTACACAGGGGAACAGTCATGCAGGAGCAGACAAGGGGCTTCACCAAACTCTTACCACAAAGTTGGAAGAGTGCAATTGTCTAATATGTATCCAGGACCCTTACACTTTACCAGAATGGGGGAGAGAGCAGAGTGGCAGAGGGACAAGCTCATGTTCTGCTTCTCCTGCCTCTGACTAGTCACAGGCTAAGGGGTGGAATCTATGGTAGATAAACTCATATCTTCCCCCCTGGACTGTGCTATGTTGCAGAGCTGTATAAATCTCATGAATGGGTGGAAGAGATACAAAGTGGATTGTACCCCTGGCTTATAACAAAATAAAGTTGTATCTGAACCTCTTAACAGTGTTGTGGTGCTTCAACTTCAATTTCTGGATCAAAAGAGGGCTCAGGTAATTATGTAGGGACATGAGGGAGTGAAACAACTTCTGGACTTTCTGCGATGTTCCTTCATGTATTGTATATGAGCAGTATGATTTTTATTATGTTTCTTACTACTTCGGGGGCGACTTGTGCATTACAGTGCACCACGACTTCGGAGCGACTTGCAGGGACTTCACATAATGGAAGTCTATGCAAGTTGCTCCGAGGTCGCCCCGAAGTAGTACAGGACCCTTTTTCTAAGTCGGAGCGACTTGTGTCGCTCCTATTAGAACAGGTCATGTAGCGGTCAATGGACCGCGAGGGAGCGCGACTTGTCAGGCTGACAAGTCGTCTGACAAGTCGGGCTAGTGTGAATGGGCTCTTAAAAAACATTCGTAAGTAAGAAAAATACAAACACAAAGCTCAAAAATAAAAATATAACAAAAATATTAATGAGGTAAGCTGGAAATAATAGGTCATTCTAGTAGCTGAAAGCAGCATACAGGTCAAGGGTCTACAAAATATCTCCATACAATAATAGGATGCTTCATAAAATACATCAATAAAAAAAAAAAAAAAACATATAAGATATAGATGAAAGAACACATATATTAATAAAATATTGTAGTTAGGCATCCCATTCCACTCCTGTCACCTGCTCCCCCACTTTTGTAATATATCAGATAATTTGCCCTTGTGGCAAGATATAAATTGGGACATGGCTTTTTATCTCAGAAAATGAGTACAGAAACTCAACCACGACCCCCCAATACCCCCCCCCCCCCCACACACACACACACACACTGCAAACCGCATCAAATAGTGGGCGTGGTCAAATTTCACTAACAGAGGGAGGGTTTTAGAGCGGCATTAAATACCAGGAGTGCATTACATACAGAGTGCAGAGTTTGGGGAGGAGGGGGGGATTTACAAATAGAGTGCAGAGTTTGGGGGTGCAATACGCACATAGCGCAGAGTTCAGGGGTGTACTGCATACATAGTACAGAGTTCAGCCTTATTCCACAGTTGATTACCTCTGCAGCCCCCATCCACATCTCACTTTCACCCCTCTTTAGCGCTCACCTCTTCATGCAATGCTCCCCTCCAATGCCCCCATCTTCTCCCCACTTCCTTTAAAGCTCCACCATCTTCCATGTCTTACTTTTGTTGCTTGTATTAAGCAGAAGCACCCAGCTCGCTCTAGTACTTCCCCACACACTATAGCTGGCTCTAGTACTTCCCCACACACTATAGCTGGCTCTAGTACTTCCCCACACACTATAGCTGGCTCTAGTACTTCCCCACACACTATAGCTGGCTCTAGTACTTCCCCACACACTGTAGCTGGCTCTAGTACTTCCCCACACAGAGCTCTGCCTCTCTTATTTACAGGGAGATAATTCAAAGGGGTTGTCGGCATCTGCTCCCCGGGCACCTGCATCTCCCGTGTCCCCCATACTTCACTCAGGGGGAGATACTCAGGAAATCAGATCTGTGGGAGCCTTTGGGAGACAAGCTGTCACTTGTAAACACAGAAGCCGGACTTCTATGTTTACAAGTGATAGCAGTGAGTAGATAGCAGAGGGCCAGAGCCAAAGGTGGTGGAACTGAGTTCCACCAAGTTCCAGCTAAAAAAAAGCCCTGCATTGGGAAAACCAGAAGAGAATTCCACAAGAGAATGGGTGAGCAGGTATATCCACAAAGGATAACAAATCATCAGTGGCGATACATTTTAGGGATGTACGTTAGGGATGTACATGGAGCGTCAACTAAAGATTTTAAATGTATGGTAATTTATAAGATTGAATTACCTGAAAGAAAGGGAGACTGGGACAAGGTGTTACTACAAAAGGAAGCAAAATGGATCTTTTTGTTGGGTTCATTATCACCAACGTGGTTGAATGGTGATCTATTACTACAATGCTTCCTATGAAGATGGGAATTTTTCCTTGCCCCAGTCACACTAACTCAATTTGAACCTCCAGGTCTGTATAGAGTAGTTCTATGAATTCCTTGATATGACCACTAGGTCCTTCTCTATTCCCAATTCTTGGCATCTGCCTCTACTTAATGGTTTTATTTAGGTAGGGTGGACACCTATTCATATCATATGAATGCATACATTTATAGTAATTGATTAATTGAGGCTGCCGGTATAAGTGGTCACGGCTGCTGTTTTTATCATGCTTTTTTGCACTTCTTCCTAATCTTCCTCATTGCTTTTTTATTCCTCCCTCCCATCTTTGCCCTATGCCTCTTCCCTTTCCTCTAGATGTAGGGGGGGGGGGGGGCAAGGTAGGCTTTTTATATATATTATGTGCAATCTAAGTGTAAGAATCTCAGACTTCCTGTTCCGGACTTCCTGTTTGCGTTCCACCCCTCGGTCAGGTGGAACGCATGTGGACGTATGGCGCTTGACGTCACCTGTGACGTCATTCTCGGGCGCCGCTCAAGGCGCCTATTTCAACCAGCGGTTTGCGCAAACAAACTGTTCGTGCAACCGCTCATACCGGGAGCTTTCTAGAGAGCTGTGCCATTACCTATCGACTGACCCCGCACCGCTGACCTACCCATTGGACCGAAGGTTCTTCTATCTGCCTCCCTCCTGAACCCTGCTTGCCGCTGCCACCACTGAAGATTGCCACTACTGATTAGTACCCCACAGGGGACCCCCTTATCAACTCCACTACTATTACCATTGCTACCTGCTACTCACATTGCTGTGCCTAATTATTAGTTCCTGTGTACTCAACCCATTACTACCTGCTACTCACACTGCTGCATAATATTGCTCTGCTGTGCTTCGAATAACATTTGTGTCTTGTGCGTTCAGGAACAGTTTCAACCACTGTGATGAGTAAAGAGAGTTGAGTCGGGTGACTTAACATATTCTCTGCAATACTACTGAGTGGTTTTCTGCAGCTGAAGATCCAATCCCTCATTAGATACAAACAGAGCGTTACACTAAGCAGTGGAGCCGGTGTTCACTAATGTACTTTAGGTGAGCTGTCAAATGATTTGAATCATTGGTCACACAGGGGTGGGACTTAGCCCTGAACGTAACCTTGTGGCAGCTTACTGTCTTATACGTCCTGATGAAGTTCCGGTGGGTAAAACAAAACATGTTGACATAGAGACAGGCCCCAAACCCCCTGAGTGGCTGTATGGCATACAAGAGTAACAATCGGACCTGCCTGAGCCAACTACAACACCAGTAGGAGCTGCCACACACACAGCTACAGATTAAAGTGTGGACTCCTTATCCAGTGACACATGTCTTTTGAGGAGCAGCTTGGACATCGACTACAGCATACCAAGACAAGAAGTTAATCGGATGGACTAAGGGCCGTGAGTACTAGAGACTCCATAGGGATTCCTGCATTGGTCTTATCAGTTGCATGTTAGGGAAGGTTACCCCCTCTAACACGGGACCACCCCTGTAATGCAGGCCGGATCATAGGCACCAATGAGAGACTATATGACAGAGTACATACAAGGATATCTAATGTTATCTGATACCACTACTACTGTATTGGTCCTGATAAGCATTTGGCTGGTTTAGCAAACTCAACCTGGGGGGGGGGGGGGGGGGGCTCTAACTCCCACAGTGAAGGACATCGCTATCGGACCCTTACCTGGCCACACAGGAGTACAAAGAGTGGTCCCTTTTTACATCTTCTGTGTTATAGACTTTGCCATTCCCAGAAATACACCTCATCTTGTATGCACATGGCCACCCATACTTAGAACCATCATCAATCTGGACTTGAGTCACATACATGACCTTGGCACTTTGACTGGGGTTTGTCTTTCACTTGGTGTGTTTAGGAGTGCATAGGGTTTGAGACAGGGAGACCGGCATAAGACTATGGTTCTAGCCCTGGTTGAGTCCTAGCAACTCGTTGTAGATTAATCTTCAATCATACCACACCCAGGAAAAAAAAAAACTTCCACCATCTATGAAGGCTACTGCAGGCTCCTCCATTTGACAGTTCTTTCATAGGTAAAGGGCAGACCCAACCGGGAACTTCACCTGGCGGCACCGCCCCCTTGTGACATCGCCGACCCATTATGCACCGCTCCCTGATGTCAGAAGAGGGCAGTGCCACCCCATACTCATTAACATGGGGGGGGGGGCAGGATCTGGGGGCCCCGTTCTAAAAGGGGGCTTCCAGATTCCAATAAGCCCCCTACCCACAGACCCCCACAACAACCTGCCATGATTGTGGGGATGAGGCCCTTGTCTCCATTGACATGGAGCCCCCCTGCCCCAAAGCACCCATCTCCTATGTTAAGGGCATGTGGCCTGGCATGATTCAGAAGGGGGCACTAGCTTGTCTCCCCCTTTCCTAACCTGCCAGGCTGCATGCTCAGATAATGGTCTGGCATGGATTTTGAGGGGGACCCCACGCCATTTTTGTAAAAATGTTGGCATAGGGTTCCCCTCAAAATCCATACCAGACTTCAAGGGCCTGGTGTGGACTGGGGTGGGACCCCATGCCATTTAAAAAAAAAAAAAAAAATTACAATAGCCGGGTGGCGGCTAAAAGTGATTTGACTTGTTGTTTTGTTTTTTTTTCTTTAGAAATGTAATTTTTGCTGCAGCAGGTTCTGTACATGCTACAGATGCACCACTTTACAGGCAGACTAAGGGGACCCCTCAGGTACTATATTCAAAGGAATTTTTCATTTTTATTGTTGCACTTTAAGCATCATTAAAATCACTGCTCATGAAAAAACAATAATTAAAAAAAAAAAAAAATGTTTGCATTGATACATGTCCCCCAGGGCAGTACCTGAACCCCCATACCCCTTTTATGACTTAATATTACTTGCATATAAGCCTTCAAAATTGGCATTTTTGATTTTTCCTCTTAGTCTCCCATAGACTGACAATGGGGTTCAACGTTTGGGTTAGAACATTTCCCCTGTTCTGGAATTCTGCTGCGAACTGAACATTGGGGTGTTACGTCCATCTCTACCCCTAAACTTGCACTGTTTAGGAGATATTCAGAGTGCATGCAGCCAGTGACGTTACCAGTGCATGCACTCTAAAGGTCTGGCATACCGTTCCGGACCTTCAGAGCCCATGCCGTAAATGCCAGCTCCCACATGCATGTACTGGAGTGACGTCATCACACCCCGGCCACTCATGTAGCTGGCGGTTGCGTACCTGGAAGGAAGACCGGGTGCATATGGAAGCTCTCTCAGCAGTGTCAGCACGCCAATGAAGGGCTTCATTTTATGCATATTAGCACATTATGACATTTCTTTGAAGGGGATTTTTTTTTTATTTTCTTCAACTGCAGTGTACTACCGCTTTAATGCAGTGAATGAATTAAGGTTAAAAAAAAAAAAAAAAACCCTTCAACCTTCAAAAAGAACCACTTTAAGTATTTTAAAACCCATCATCAAATAAATATGTCCATAGCAGCAATGTTTATAGCCCAACAGTGGTAGGTAGGTGGTTAAACATCATCATCATCATTATTGTCACCTTAATTTCATCATCATATTTGTTGTCATATACATATATAGTACAAAAAAAAGAATCTATGGATGTGATCCAATTATTTACCACCCTGGCACAGACCCCACTACTAGACACAGAAGATAGAGAAATAAACTAGTCTGAACGTTCTCTCACCCAGCTCATCATTCAGGTTCTTCAGCTCTTCATCGTAGAGAGAATCTGGGACATTGGCAATGTTCAGGCGCCCTCTCTTCTTGGTGTGGTACAAAATGGCAAAGGAGCATTCTTTCAAAGCTTCAGTGAATATTCGGACATTATTAGTGATGTATACATTAAGAACATATTCCACCAAGCTCTGAAACATGGCTGTCCGCAGCAAATTAACCAGCCATTTGTAATTTTCTTGTCCATCCTTCGAGAAGATCCCAACTGTGAGTCGTTGGACAGCCATCTGCTTTCTTCTTTCCTGTAAAAAAAATAAAATAAAATAAATGATATATATATATATATACATACACAGTATCTCACAAAAGTAAGTACACCCCTCACATTGTTGTAGATATGTCATTCTATCTTTTCATGTGACAACACTGAAGAAATGAGACTTTGCTACAATGTAAAGTAGTGAGTGTGCAGCTTGTATAACAGTGTAAATTTGCTGTCCCCTCAAAATAACTCAACACACAGCCATTAATGTCTAAACCGCTGGCAACAAAAGTGAGTACACCCCTAAGTGACAATGTCCAAATTGGGCCCAATTAGCCATTTTCCCTCCTCATGTGACTCGCTAGTGTTACAAGGTCTCAGGTGTGAATGGGGAGCAGGTGTGTTAAATTTGGTGTTATCGCTCTCACTCTCTCATACTGGTCACTGGAAGTTCAACATGGCACCTCATGGCAAAGAACTCTCTGAGGATCTGAAAAAACAAATTGTTGCTCTACATAAAGATGGCCTAGACCAGGGGTCTTCAAACTATGGCCCTCCAGTTGTTCAGGAACTACAATTCCCATCATGCCTAGTCATGTCTGTGAATGTCAGAGTTTTACAATGCCTCATGGGATGTGTAGTTCTGCAACAGCTGCAGGGCCGTAGTTTGAGGATCCCTGGCCTAGACTATAAGAAGATTGCCAAGACCCTGAAACTGAGCTGCAGCACGGTGGCCAAGACCATACAGTGGTTTAACAGGACAGGTTCCATTCAGAGCAGGCCTCGCCATGGTCGACCAAAGAAGTTGAATGCATGTGCTCAGCGTCATATCCAGAGGTTGTCTTTGGGAAATAGACGTATGAGTGCTGCCAGCATTGCTGCAGAGGTTGAAGGGGTGGGGGGTCAGCCTGTCAGTGCTCAGACCATACACCGCACACTGCATCAAATTGGTCTGCATGGCTGTCATCCCAGAAGGAAGCCTCTTCTAAAGATGATGCACAAGAAAGCCCGCAAACAGTTTGCTGAAGACAAGCAGACTAAGGACATGGATTACTGGAACCATGTCCTGTGGTCTGATGAGACCAAGATAAACTTATTTGGTTCAGATGGTGTCAAGCGTGTGTGGCGGCAACCAGGTGAGGAGTACAAAGACAAGTGTGTCTTCCTACAGTCAGGCATGGTGGTGGGAGTGTCATGGTCTGGGGCTGCATTAGTGCTGCCGGCACTGGGGAGCTACAGTTCATTGAGGGAACCATGAATGCCAACATGTACTGTGACATACTGAAGCAGAGCATGATCCCCTCCCTTCGGATTCAGTATTCCAACATGATAACGACCCCAAACACACCTTCAAGATGACCACTGCCTTGCTAAGGAAGCTGAGGTTAAAGGTAATGGACTGGCCAAGCATGTCTCCAGACCTAAACCCTATTGAGCATCTGTGGGGCATCCTCAAATGGAAGATGGAGAAGTGCAAGGTCTTGAAAGTGGAGTTCCACTCATTTATTTAAGATACAACAAATTAAATGCACATCTCCTTTATATTGTAAAATGATAACTTTTTTTTTCTTCTAAATACCTTTATTTAAGTATCTTCAGGAGCCCTTCTGGCTCCCTCTGCCTAGGTGATTACATCATTAGCCACTTCCCACGGACACCTGGGATACTGGCGTCATGTATCCCAGCAGTTAATGCCAAAATCTTGCGCTATTTCCTAACCGGAAATTACGCAAATGGGAGGAGTTGCTATGGCAACATGTCAGGAGGAAGGAGCCTCACGCGTTGGCATTACCACGCAGGCGCGAGATTGGGATGTGCATGCTGGATAGCCAGGTACAGGAGGGCTTCAGATGCCCACTGTAGACATGGTCCCTGACAGTTTCCGAGATCAAGGTATTTATTTTTTTATTTAAAAATAAATTGGAAGGACTACACTGTATATACTATAGTAATGTTACAGATAAAGTGACCAAATTTGCAAGAGAGTGTTTCATTGCATTGATTGTCAATGCAGCCCCATCAGCAATGCCTGCCAGTGCCCACCAATGATGCCAATCAGTGCCCATCACTGCTGCCTTTCAGTGCCTATCAGTGAGATGTCTGTCAGTGCCTCCTCATCAATGCAGCCAATCAGTGCCCACCAGTGCCGCCCATCAGTGCCCATCAGTGCTCATCAGTGCTGCTTATCAGTGTCCATTATTGCCACCTATCAGTGCCCATCAGTGTCCATAAAGGTTACACATTAGTGCCCTTCAGAGCCACCTATCAGTGTCCATCAGTGCTGCATATTAATGCTGAGTATCAGTGCCAACCTGTCAGCGCAGATCAATGCCATGTATCAGTCCCCATCAGTGTCCATCATTGCTGCCTATCAGTGCCCATCAGTACCCATAAAGGCTGCCCATCAGTGCTGCCCATCAGTGCCGCCCATCAGTGCCCATTATTGCTGCTTATCAGTTTCCATTATTGCTGCTTATCAGTGCCCATCAGTGCCCATAGAGGCTGCCCATTAGTTCCCATCAGTTACACCTATCAGTGCCCATCAGGGCCGCCTATCAGTTTCCTTCAGTGCTGCATATAAGTGCAGCCTATCACTACCTATTAGTGCCTCCTCATCAGTGCCCAGCAGTGCCACCTCCTCAGTCCTGCCTAATCAGTGCCCCCGATCAGTGCACATCAGTGACGCTTATCAGTGGCCATCATTGCTGCTTATCAGTGCCCATAAAGGCTGCCCATCAGTGCCCATTAGTGATGCAAATCAGAGCCACCAATCAGCGCCCATTAGTGCTGCATATCAGTGCCGCCTATCAGTGACCATCAGTGCTGCAAATTATTGCCACATATCAGCACCCATCAGTGCTGCATATCTGTGCCTCCCCATCAGTGCCTCCTCATCAGTCTTACCTCATCATTGCCCGTCAGTGTCACTCATCAGTGCCTATAAAGGCTGCCTCTCAGCGTCCCTTATCAGTGCCCTTCAGTGCTGCATATTAGTGCCTCCTCATCAGTGCCCATCAGTGACACCTCATCAGTGCCGCCTCATTATTGCCCATTAGTGTCACTAATCAGTGCCCATAAAGGCTGCCTCTCAGTGTCCCTTATCAGTGCCCATCAGTGCTGCATATTAGTGCCTCCTCATCAGTGCCCATCAGTGCCGCCTCATTATTGCCCATTAGTGTCGCCTATCAGTGCCCATCAGTGACACATCATCAGTGCCGCCTCATTATTGCCCATTAGTGTTGCCTATCAGTGCCCATCAGTGCAGCCTCATCAGCGCACATCAGTGAAGGAGAAAATTTACTTTTTTACAAAATTTTGTAAAAAAAAGCAAAGAAAAACCTTTTTAAAAAAAAAAAAAAAAAATTTGATCCTTTTTTCAATTTGTTTAGCAAAAAATAAAAATAATCGATACAAAAGAAAGCGAATACTTAAAGTAGAACTATAGGCAAAACTTTTTTTTTTCATTTTGGAAATAGGCGGGGTTATAACCTTTTTTTTTTTTTTTTTGTGGAGCTTTTCCTTCACTTCCTCTCTCATAGCTAAACAGGAAGTGAGAGGAAATCCCTGCAAATTAGTGGAATCCCTTGGGGATCCCCAGGTCACCAGAACTAGCGTCTCCATTGAAAGATGTCCCATCCATTACTTTTCTGGGGACACCCCACAATTTGGGATTTTCATTTACTTTCACTTCCAATGATAATAGAGAGGGAGAATCGTTGTAACTGGGGGAAGAGACAGCAATAAAAACTGACAGGAGATCCAATCCCTCTCCACGCCATCCAACACTAAAAAAAGTTTTCCCTTTAGTTATTATTTAACGCAGAGCAGAAATGATTGGCGCCTGTGCAATGGTAACCCCTAAGAATCCTCCTCTCACCCCCCACCGGTACAGAACGTTACCTCGTCCTCCTGTCTGCCTGGTGTCTTGGAAAGATCCAACAGAAGTGATCTTTGATCTCTCCTCCCATACACAGAATGGGAAGAGGAAATATTCCTCCCTCTAGGTGTGGAGACGCAGGGAACGTTGGATATGGGAAGCTTATCTTCTTTATGACTCTCATTTCCATACTCTGTGATAAAGAACTTATTGCTGGAAACTGAAATCAACTTATTGCAACCCAACCCAAGAGCTCCCTGTGGTCACAAGCTGGATATTATTACTGCTTTTCTCGTAGATTTCTATAAATATTAAAATTTGGCTCTGTGTGGTTTATAGACTTCGCAACAATGCTTGACATTATTTAATCTCTTGCCGCCCACACAACACGTATGTACGTCAGCAAAGTCCATAAAATAATCAATCTTCAGCAAAGTGCGGTGTTCAATCTGTCACAGCGAGTTCTCTACTTTACACAACTTTGTATTATCTCGTCATTGGTGCACCCCAAAGCTCAAACACACATGCATGTATGTGTGTGTATATAAACAGTATATACAGTATATACACTTTTGTTTTTGCCCTCAGTTTTCATGAGCTGAAGACTTTTCCCAGAAAATAAGACCGGGCAATGTTATAGTAATTTTGGCTTCAAAAAACCCACTAGGGCTTATTTTCAGGGGATGTCTTATTTATTTACGGTATGTAAAATAATCTACATTTAATCAAATACGGGTATGTCATCATGATGATCTTAAATTGGTTGTAACCCTAGAAAAAAAAAAAAAAAATATCCTGATCTTTTAAATAGGGATAGACTGATATGGTTTTTTTCAGGGTCGATACCGATACGGATATTTTGTACATTTAACATTTTGAAAAATAAAGATAATTTTTGATACAAATCTGGTACGAAACATGCTAATTTGTGTTTAATGCTTAATGGTTGGCTTGCTGGCACCCTGTGGTGGGTGACTGGCTGGCACCCTGTGGTGGGTGGCTGGCTTGCTGGCACCCTGTGGTGGGTGGCTGGCTGGCACCCTGTGGTGGGTGGCTGGCTGTCTGGCACATTTTGGTGGGTGGCTGGCTGGCACCCTGTGTGGGTGGCTGGCTGGCACGCTGTGGTGGGTGGCTGGCTGGTACCCTGTGGTGGGTGGCTGGCTGGCACCCTGTGGTGGGTGGCTGGCTTGCTGGCACCCTGTGGTGGGTGGCTGGCTGGCACCCTGTGGTGGGTGGCTGGCTGTCTGGCACATTGTGGTGGGTCGCTGGCTGGCACCATGTGTGGGTGGCTGGCTGGCACCCTGTGGTGGGTGGCTGGCTGGTACCCTGTGGTGGGTGGCTGTCTGGCACCCTGTGGTGAATGGCTGGCTGTCTGGCACATTGTGGTGGTTGGCTGGCTGGCACCCTTAGGTGGGTGTTTGACTGGCACCCTGTGGTAGGTGGGTGGCTGGTACAGTGCCTGTGGCTAGCTGGTACAGGGTCTGTGGGTGGCTGTCTGTCTGGCACCCTGTCTGTGGGTGGCTAGCTATCTGGCACCCTGTGGTGGGTGGCTGGCTGTCTGGCACCCTGTGGTGGGTGGCTGGCTGACTGGCACCCTGTGGTGGGTGGCTGGCTGGAACAGGGGCTGTGGGTTGCTGGCTGGTACAGGGCCTGTGGGTGGCTGGCTGGTACAGTGCCTGTGGCTGGCTGATACAGGGCCTGTGGGTGGCTGGCTGGTTGGCTAGTACAGTGCTTGTGGCTGGCTGGTACAGAGCCTGTGGGTGGCTGGCTGGCTCGCTGGTACAGTGCCTGTGGCTGGCACGCTGGTGCAGGGCCTGTGGGTGTGGGTGGCTGGCACTGGGCTGCTGTGGGTGGGTGTATGGCTGTGATACACTCCTGCGAGACTAGTTCTGACTCCAGACGGGGCTGTCCAAGGGAAGGGAGGCGGCCTAAAAAGACAGAATGACCTCACAAAAATATCAGCAATATCTGCCATTTCCGGGGGGCCAATACCGATATATCGGGGAAAGTTCATATCGGCCACCGTTATATAGGCCTTGCCGATAATCGGTCTATCCCTACTTTTAAACCATAATAGACAGCACAGAGCTTGTGCTGTGTTCTTTACCCCTCTCTATGTTCTTAAAAACCTGGAATAAAACAATAAAAAGTTCCTTTATCCCTGGTCTTCTCTCCCCCTGTCAGCTCAGTATGGAGTCAGTATGACATTCTGTGTAATCCCAAAAATTAACCTTGATTAACGCAACCTATAATTATGCAATTGGTTTTGTAAAAAAGATTACAGTGCAGTGTGTCTCCTTTTGTAACTTTATAGTGAAAAAAACCTTATTTACAGTGCTGCTGGGCGCTTGCGTGACTTGTAGGAGCTCTTCTTCCCTGCTCCGAGCACTGAAGAGGGAGAGGCCGCTGACTTCAGCCGGGAGGAGAGGAGAAGATCTCTGGCGGGTCACGTGAGCGCCCAGCGGTGCAGTTAAAAAAGGGATTTGTCTCAATAAAGTTACAGCGGGAGACACATTGCACATTATATAATCTTTTTATAAAATACATTACATGTTTTTACAACAACTTTAACTAGGGCTTATTTTTGGGTTAGGGCTTATTTTCAGGGAAACAGGGTATGTATACAAAAAGCCTATATCTCTCAAATATTGTTCACAAATCTGTGTTAGTGATCACTTCTCCTTTGCAGAGATAATCCATCCACCTCACAGGTGTGGCATATCAAGATGCTGATTGGACAGCATGATTATTGCACAGGTGTGCCTTAGGCTGGCCACAATAAAAGGCCACTCTAAAATGTGCAGTTTTACTGTATTGGGGGGGTCCGAAAACCAGTCAGAATCGGATGTAACCACCATTTGCCTCACACAGTGCAACACATCTCCTTGGCATAGAGTTGATCAGGTTGGTGATTGGTTCCTGTAGAATGTTGGTCCACTCCTCTTCAATGGCTGTGCGAAGTTGCTGGATATTGGCAGAACCTGGAACACGCTGTCGTATACGCCGATCCAGAGCGTCCCAAACATGCTTAATGGGTGACATGTTCGGTGAGTATGCTGGCCATGCAAGAACTGGGATGTTTTCAGCTTCCAGGAATTGTGTAAAGATAATTATGCCGATGACTGCTGATCAGGTGATGTAAACAGAGCCAGTAATCAGATTTTTTTTTTTTTTTTGCCTCACACTGACAGCAAGAGGAGAAAAAAAAAGCCGATCACCG
Source organism: Pelophylax lessonae (assembly GCF_965119305.1). NCBI lineage: Eukaryota > Metazoa > Chordata > Amphibia > Anura > Ranidae > Pelophylax > Pelophylax lessonae. The sequence goes on along the minus strand of NC_138773.1, from coordinate 7,773,221 downwards.
GCTTCTGTCTGAGGGACATCGGTCCCGAAGAGGGAGAGCCACTGCCACCTCATCTGTGCCCACCATTGCCACCTACCAGTGCAAATGAGTGCTGTCTATCAGTGCCCACCAGTGCCACTTACCAGTTTCCGTCAGTGCCACCTATCAATGACCACCAGAGCCACCTATCGGTGCCAATCAGTGCTGCCAATTAGCACTGCATTATCAGTGCTGCCTATCAGTGTCACCCACCAGTGCCACTGATCAGTGCCACCTATCAGTGTCATCTACCAGTGCCAATCAGTGCCAAACATCAGTGTCAATCAGTGTCACTTATCAGTGCCCATCAGTCCCCATCAGTGCCTCCTACCAGTGCCACCTATCAGTCCCCTTCAGTGCCGCCATCAGTGCCTATCGGTGCCACCCATCAGTGCCACCTATTAGTGCCCACCAGTTCTGCCTCATCAGTGCTCACCAGTGCCTATCAGTGCAGCCTATTAGCGCCCATCAGTGCAGCCTATCAGTGCCGCCTCATCAGCACACATCAATTAATTAGAAAAATTACCTGTTTGCAAAATTTTGTAACAAACTAAGAAAACTTTTTTTTCAAAATTGTAGTTTTTTTTTTTGTTTGTTTGTTTAGCAAAAAATAAAAACCCAGCGGTGATTAAATTACACCAAAAGAAAGTTCTATTCGTGTGAAAGAAATTATAAAAATGTCATATGGGTACAGTGTAGCATGGCCGCGGAATTGTCATTTAAATTGTGACAGCGCTGAATGCTGAAAATTAGCCTGGGCAGGAAGGGGATAAAAGGGCCAGGTAAGCAAATGGTTAAAGGTACATGTTACACTTCCCTCCTCTCTGTAGTTGGTTTTGCACAGAGCAGCCTGGATCCTCCTCTTCTCGGGTCCCTCGCCGGCGCCCCTGGCCCCTCCCTCCAGCCTGGTGCCCCCATAGCAAGCAGCTTTCTATGGGGGCACCCAAGCATGCACACTCCCGAGCTGCAGCTCTGTGTGTCCATTCACACACAGAGCCGTGGCTCACCCACCCCCTCCATCTCCAGATTGGCTCACTGGCAGTGATTAACAGCATTGGGAGCCAATCGCTGCTGCTAAAAGCCAATCAGGATTGCCAAAGCTTTTGTGGACATTGCTGGATTGAGAGGGGGCTCAGGTAGGTATTAAGGGGTGCTGGGGTGGGGGGTACTACACACAGAAAATTGTTTACTTGCATGCATAGAATGCACCTTGTGTCTTTGCAGCCATTTTAACAAAGAATGTGCTGTACTTAGAATGCAGTAGTTAGGAGCAGGGCCGCTAATAGGGGGGGCCTCTGGTCCTTCTGTAGGGGGCCCAGGCCCCTTGTCCCTTATCAGGGGGGCCCAGCCAGCAGCTTCAGACTTAATGCAGTATGCCACTGTGTACAGTCAGTCAGTGTACATAATAAGGAAAACAAATAGAGGGGTTTAGTTAACACACATTTGCAAACGTATGTTTAAGCTTCAAGGCCAACAATAAGGCACCCTGTGTATCACCCTGTGGCCCTGTTGGCCTTGCAGCTTATACATGCGTTTGCAAATGTGTGTTAAATAAACCCCTGTTTTTTACCCAAGTTGTTAGACAGGTATATTTGGTTTATTAGCAGACTGGTGGGTAAGTATACCAAACGGGGGACTGGCTGGTTCCCACACACCTTCTATTACCCCCCTTGCTTTTCAATTTCATTATGTACAGGGATGGAGACACTGAGCAGTGCTGGCCGGTGTCTCATCTAAAGTCCCAAAACTGCCCATTTTTTGTACCTTATCAGGGATGGAGACGCTTGCTTTACAGGCGGGTGTCTCACTCAAAGTCCCCCCTTTTTACTAAAGGGATGGGGGTGTGCGTTTCCCAGCTGATTACTTTTAGTTTGCACCCTATGGCTAGTACATAGCCATTAGTTTTTCATTACCAGTCATGGATTGGAGCAGGTGGGGGGAGGTTTGGGCGATCTCCAAGCTCATCTGTTTCCCATCCATCAGCATTCATGTACTTCCACGGTGGAGACACTCAGACACTCAGGTTGAGTAGTGTTAGGACTGCAAGATACACAGGGTGCCTTGTTGTTGGCCTTGCAGCTTATACATGCGTTTGCAAATGTGTGTTAACTAAACCCCTGTTTTTAACCCAAGTTGTTAGACAGGTATATTTGGTTTATTAGCAGATTGGTGGGTAAGTATACCAAACTAGGGACCGGCTGGTTCCCACACACCTTCTATTATCCCTCTTGCTTTTCAATTTCAGGAATCCAGTGACAGGTGGTCCCAGGGGTGGTCCAATGTGAAGCTTGATAATGGAGATCCCAACCGTCCAGCAGAGGGGGACCACAGGAGAAAAAGCCAAGAATGCTAGTAAGTGCATTTTTATCCTTTGGCAAGAAAAGTCTTTTGTTTTCTGCATTCAGAGGCGCCTTCTATTTGTTTTCTTAGTACCAGAGGTTGCTTCCCTCTTGGAGTTGCTGTCCCAGTGCTGCTGAGACACCTGCTTGCCTGTTCTGTATCCAATCCATTGCGGACATCGCCTCTGGCCAGAATCCACTATCCCCACCTCCTCATACCAGTGTACATAATATACTGTTCCCTGCCAGAGTCCCAGGTATTCATATTCCCTGCTGGGCTTAGGGGGGGGGGAGGGGGGGTACCTGTTAAACTCTGGAGCCGGGAGACTGTAGATCATGGCGGCCACTGGGGACTTTTATTTTATTTTTGGACACTCCCGCGGACTTACACACACTTTCCTGTGATGTTAGGAAGTCCTGGCACTGTAAGTCCCTACCTGGCAGCCCCCCCCCCCCCCCCAATTTATCAAGACAATATTTTCACAAAAAATACATTAAAATCATTATTAGCGGGCACAAACACAACAGAGAACCTGTTTGAATTATTTTTTTTCACAGGATAGTGAAGCCTGAAGTGCTCTGGGAGTGGGGGGGGGGGGGGTGTGCAAAGGGGTGCACACAGGGAGGGGGGGGATCAGAAGCAGGCAGAACAGGGAGGAGGATCAGTGTTGAAAGCTGACAGAAGGGGGAGAAACTGGCTTTCAGCTGCTGCAGAGAGGTGCACAGGGCTTCCTTCTGTAATTGTCCCTCTGCCCATCCACACTGTTTCCCCATGCAGTTGGAGACCTCCTGTGTGCCCGGGCCCCCTGGTTGCACCCCCCCCCTAAATGTGTCACCTGGGGCATGTGCCCCCCATCCCCCCTAGCTTCGGCCCTGCACTGCAGACCCCCTTGGGGGGGACACATTTATCAATTGAGGTTGACCCCTAACTTAAAAGCATGTCAGACCACACTTGTGTGCCTTTCCTTAGGACACGTGTACCTCCATCCAACAGTAAGCAAGCCATTCATGACAGTTTTGCTTACATTGTAATCATGTGATTGCTATGATTGTTCATAGCGATCACATGGTGCACTGTCTGCTCACAGAGGCCAGTGTACTGAGTGCCGAGATCTTCTTTGTCACGGGATCGTGTCACTGCATGGCCCAGGGGTCGCACATGTGTGAATGTGTGCCATAATGTACCAGTACCTCACAGTGCCTGCAACTGCTGACCGCTCATAGTAAATGTACTGTGGGCGGCATTGGCATGATCACAGTGTGTGTCTGGGTACACCCTATTCACCCCATGCGGTGCCAATTTCTCCTGCTTCCTATCTCCCCCCTGCAGTTCTTCCAGCCTCCTCTCCCCTAAGGAGTGGGGAAGGGGCTGGTAAATATTGACTTAACCGGCCTTTCTTTTCTGAAAGAACACAGTGATTGATCTGTAGTGATTGCTCCTGTCTTCATTCTTAACTGAAGCATAGTAAACGCCATAGAGAAAGGGAATGGGGAATCTCTGTCCTCCATTTATTTCTCTGTCTCAAAAGTGAGACATCGGGGGTCTGATTAGACCCTTTATACTGTATTTCACTCAAACCTCATAACAGACCCCTTAAAAAAAATTGAAAAAATTAATAAAAAATATTTAAAAAATAAATTAAAAATAATTAAAAAAAAAATGTAAAAAATTAAAAAAACTACTGACACCGTCCACTGCTCTACTGACACCAATCTTTGCTCTACTGACACCAATCTTTGCTCTACTGACACCAATCGTTGCTCTACTGACACCATCCACTGCTCTACTGACACCAATCGTTGCTCTACTGACACCATCCACTGCTCTACTGACACCAATCGTTGCTCTACTGACACCATCCACTGCTCTACTGACACCAATCGTTGCTCTACTGACACCATCCACTGCTCTACTGACACCAATCGTTGCTCTACTGACACCATCCACTGCTCTACTGACACCAATCTTTGCTCTACTGACACCAATCTTTGCTCTGCTGATATACATGCATGCGTTTTTGTGCTCTGGTGTGCAAACCCTAATGCAATAGGTTGCACACACCAATGGTGTGAAGGTGGCAAGTGGTTAAGCATGAAGGTGACCAGTACATGTTATCAGAGGAGAAAGGAAGAGGCCAGTAGAGAGGAAAAGATTGTAGATGAGTAAAAGAACATAGAAAAGAGAAAGAAGTTGACCAGAGTTGATGTGAAGGAATGTTGTCGAAGGGGGGGGGGGGGTCAGTGTCTGAAAAGTTTTACAGCCTCCTCTACAGTGGCTCTATTAAAAGAGTATTTAATATGGTGTGTGGTATGTTAATTGTGGTGGGATAATTGGGCAGTGATGATCGTGAATTGCATCTACCTTGCTTTAGAAATGATTGGCAATGTCGTGCACAGTATATGAGTTAGCGAATGGCTCCAGTGAGAGAAGAACCAGAGAATTATCCACTTGCTGACTGCCTTATAGCAGTTTTTTCTGCTACATGGTGGCAGTTCTTTGCAGGATTAGATAGGGATCTGCCTATGTAAACAAGGCTGATCAAGTAAAGGTGCCCCACGTGTAAGGCAGTGACCCTAACCAAGGTGCCTAGCCTAGCCCAGAAGAATCCACCCCAGGGCAGGCCTCTCATGTGACCCTTGCTTGGTGCCCAACGAGTGGGAAGCATGGAGGATGTGACTACCACCCCACCACCCCTGCTCTACTACCCTACAGGTGGCCACAATGTACAAGGATTGAAGGGGCTAAAGGTTAATGACAACTAGTGTTGAGCGAACACGGACTGTATTATTCGTGTTCGTACCGAATAATTGGATTTTTTTTACCCGAACACGGACACGGACACTTTACTGTATGTTCGGGTAAAAATCCGTGTTCGGTCGTTTTATTTCCGGGTTTTGCATGCTTTGGCGCTCTTTTCATGGCGGGCTTTCAACAGCCAATCAACAATCGTTTAACTGGTGTGCCTTAAGCCATCCCAGCCATGCCTGCAAATGTCTTAGTAGCTGTGATTGGCCGTCTGAAGCATGTGACCAAGTCTTTATAAGTTCGAGGCAGCCGCAGCAGCGTCATTCTGCTGCTTAGCTAAGGGACAGAGCACACATCAACGTGCTGGCTGCTGATTAGGGAAAGATAGGCAGGAAAAAACCATTTGTGTCCGGATAGAATTGAGGGACAGGTCGGAGTGTTTAGGCAGGGCGAGTTGTAGGCATTTTAGGGATAGAGTCTGCTGAATTATAGGGTCAGTGTCTTCTACAAACTACAATCGATATTGCTGTGTGGGGGGTGGGGTGAATCTGCACTCAATCCTGATCTACGATCTCTTCTCAATCCTGTTAGGGACAGAGTCTGCTGAATTTTAGGGAAACTGTGTTCTACAAACTACAATCGATATTGCTGTGTGGTGTGGGATTGGAGATAGGCAGGTGTCAGTGATCCACATCCATTTTTCTGTGTGTGAGCTGCAGTGAACACAATCTTTTTGGGCTGCAGTGAACACAATCTTTTTGGGCTGCAGTGAACACAATCCTTTTTGGTGTGCAGTGAACACAATCTTTGTGGGGTGCAGTGAACAAAATCCTTTGTGGGGTGCAGTGAACACAATCTTTTTGGGGTGCAGTGAACAAAATCCTTTTTGGGGTGCAGTGAACAACATCCTTTTTGGGGTGCAGTGAACACAATCTTTTTGGGGTGCAGTGAACAAAATCCTTTGTGGGGTGCAGTGAACACAATCTTTTTGGGGTGCAGTGAACACAATCTTTTTGGGGTGGAGTGAACAACATCCTTTTTGGGGTGCAGTGAACAAAATCATTTTTGGGGTGCAGTGAACACAATCTTTTTGGGGTGCAGTGAACACAATCTTTGTGGGGTGCAGTGAACACAATCTTTTTGGGGTGGAGTGAACAACATCCTTTTTGGGGTGCAGTGAACAACATCCTTTTTGGGGTGCAGTGAACACAATCTTTTTGGGGTGCAGTGAACACAATCTTTGTGGGGTACAGTGAACAGAATCTTTGTGGGGTGCAGTGAACACAATCTTTGGGGGGTACAGTGAACACAATCTTTTTGGGGTGCAGTGAACACAATCTTTGTGGGGTGCAGTGAACACAATCTTTGTGGGGTGCAGTGAACACAATCTTTTTGGGGTGGAGTGAACAAAATCATTTTTGGGGTGCAGTGAACAACATCCTTTTTGGGGTGCAGTGATCAAAATCCTTTTTGGGGTGCAGTGAACACAATCTTTTTGGGGTGCAGTGAACAAAATCCTTTGTGGGGTGCAGTGAACAGAATCTTTGTGGGGTGCAGTGAACACAATCTTTGGGGGGGTACAGTGAACACAATCTTTTTGGGGTGCAGTGAACACAATCTTTGTGGGGTACAGTGAACAGAATCTTTGTGGGGTGCAGTGAACACAATCTTTGGGGGGTACAGTGAACACAATCTTTTTGGGGTGCAGTGAACACAATCTTTGGGGGGTACAGTGAACACAATCTTTTTGGGGTGCAGTGAACACAATCTTTGTGGGGTGCAGTGAACACAATCTTTGGGGGGGTACAGTGAACACAATCTTTTTGGGGTGCAGTGAACAACATCCTTTTAGGGTGCAGTGAACACAATCTTTGTGGGGTGCAGTGAACAACATCCTTTTAGGGTGCAGTGAACACAATCTTTGTGGGGTACAGTGAACAGAATCTTTGTGGGGTGCAGTGAACACAATCTTTGGGGGGTACAGTGAACACAATCTTTGTGAGGTGCAGTGAACACAATCTTTGTGGGGTGCAGTGAACACAATCATTGTGGGGTGCAGTGAACTCAATCTTTGTGGGGTACAGTGAACACAATCTCATACTTCTGAAGATTTGAGGGTGCTGCCTGTTCCATACTCCCCCTACTCCTCATCTAGCCTTTTAGGGGTACAAACAATAGTAATTGGGGCCTAGTGTGGTTGTGTACGTGTGATATACATACACTTTTTTTGGATCATATTTTCTATTCCGCTATTTAATCAAAAACCTTTGGGGATCAGTTAAATTGGGGGATAGTCTGTGTTGGTACGTGTGAGAGAGATCCACCTTTCCAAGTTGTTGGGGTTCATCTCATACTTCTGAAGGTTTGAGGGTGCTGCCTGTTCCATACCCCCCCTACTCCTCATCTAGCCTTTTAGGGGTACAAACAATAGTAATTGGGGCCTAGTGTGGTTGTGTACGTGTGATATACATACACTTTTTTTGGATCATATTTTCTATTCCGCTATTTAATCAAAAACCTTTGGGGATCAGTTAAATTGGGGGATAGTCTGTGTTGGTACGTGTGAGAGAGATCCACCTTTCCAAGTTTTTGGGGTTCATCTCATACTTCTGAAGATTTGAGGGTGCTGCCTGTTCCATACTCCCCCTACTCCTCATCTAGCCTTTTAGGGGTACAAACAATAGTAATTGGGGCCCAGTGTGGTTGTGTACGTGTGATATACATACACTTTTTTTGGATCATATTTTCTATTCCGCTATTTAATCAAAAACCTTTGGGGATCAGTTAAATTGGGGGATAGTCTGTGTTGGTACGTGTGAGAGAGATCCACCTTTCCAAGTTGTTGGGGTTCATCTCATACTTCTGAAGGTTTGAGGGTGCTGCCTGTTCCATACTCCCCCTACTCCTCATCTAGCCTTTTAGGGGTACAAACAATAGTAATTGGGGCCCAGTGTGGTTGTGTACGTGTGATATACATACACCACTTTTTTTGGATCATATTTTCTATTCCGCTATTTAATTTAACTGGGCCTCCATGCGAGACCTGTGTGCCTTGTTGCGCTGTTTTGAGTACTCCACCAACATGGCCAGTGGCAATGACGCAGCTTAACTATCCCACTTCTATGCCTCCTTGAAAAAACAATTCGGGCGATGATGGAAGAGGATGTGGCACAGGATGAGGAGGAGGAGGAGGATGAAGAGGTAACATTTCCAAGGCTTTCAGGGCAGTCATTCGCAAGGGGCTCCGAGGGTGGGTTCCTGCACACGCAAACGCCAGGGACGCAATTGTCCAGCAGGGGCACAGTTCTGGAGGATGAGGAGGATGAGGAGGAGGAGGAGCTGGAGGAGGAGATGGAACCATGTTCACAGCAGGGTGGCACCCAGGCCAGCTCATGGCCATCACTGGTGCGTGGCTGGGGGGATACAGAGGACACGGACCATACACCTCCCACAGAGGACAGCCTTTCGTTGCCTCTGGGCAGCCTGGCACACATGAGCGATTACATGCTGCAGTGTCTCCACAACGACCGCCGAGTTGCCCACATTCTAACTTGTGCTGATTACTGGGTGGCCACGCTGCTGGATCCCCGTTACAAGGACAACGTACCGTCCTTAATTCACTCACTGGAGCGCGATCGCAAGATGCGCGAGTACAAGCGCACGCTGGTAGACGCCATGCTGCTGGCATTCCCATCTGACAGCGGGGCCACAGTGGAAGCACAAGGCAGAGGAGGAGGAGGAGGAGGTCGCCAACGCAACCAGGGCACCGCCAGCACCTCAGAAGGCAGGGTTAGCATGGCCGAAATGTGGAAAAGCTTTGTCAGCACGCCACAACAAACAGCAGCACCAGCAGCTCAGATGGAACGTCTTAGCAGGAGGCAGCATTTTACCAACATGGTGGAGCAGTATGTGTGCACACGCCTACATGTAGTGAATGACGGGTCTGCCCCCTTCAACTTCTGGGTCTCCAAATTGGGCACATGGCCTGAGCTTGCCCTTTACGCCTTGGAGGTGCTGGCGTGCCCTGCAGCCAGTGTATTATCTGAACGGGTATTTAGCACGGCTGGGGGCGTTATAACAGACAAGCGCAGCCTCCTGTCCAGAGACAATGTGGACAAGCTCACGTTCATTAAAATGAACCAGGCATGGATCCCATGGGACTTTTCCGTACCTTATGCAGAATAGCAATGGATACCGACCTTACCCACCCATTGTTCCATTTTTGCTCTTTCTCACTCTTTTGGGGTGTACCCTCATTTAAAATTTTTGAAAAGAAGCAGTGTTGGCTACCTCGTCCTCCTCCTCAGGGCCAGATTAATGTAGGGGCTATTGGAGCTGCAGCTCCAGGCCCCTACCTTTTATATAGGCCCCGGGTTGGCCATATTCACTGTTACCGCTCTTCTGTCACTTGTAAACACAGAAGTCTGGCTTCTATGCTCGCTTCCCCAGGCAGCACCCTCAGAACCTCCCCACACAGCGTGAAGGCCGGACAAGGAGGGACAGTTGGCGATGCATGGATGTGTTTATGGGCTTCAGAGACAGCATCCCATGTTGAATTAGGCATGCATGGCTGCACCCTTCCTCCTCTGGGTGCATGGCAAGGCACGGCCCTTAAGGCCCTTCAAAATCCTCAGCACCAAGCCCATGATGCTGTTAATCCGGCCCTGGTCCTCCTCCACCGCCGCTTCCACCTACACCGCCCATAGGTGTGCGCAGCCTATTGCATTAAGGTGTGCACCCCAAAGTTGAAATACACATGCATGTGTTTGCCAGCAGGGAGAGTAATGTATCGGGGCCATGTACCTGTAGGCAAGGAGAAATAGAGCAGAGCAGGTCCCAGGGAGATCTTTCCCATCTCCTCACTGGCAATGCTATGTGCCCTAGGTGATTAGGGTGTGCCCAGGCACACCCAGCACACCCTGTGCGCACGCCTATGTCACCGCCACATCCACCACCACCTCAACCTCCCTCCTACTCCATATGGGCCTCGTCCTTCAGAGATGAAGAAGAACATTGTTTTATTTTTCTGTTTTTTTTTGTTGTTTTAAGTTATTTCCCTATCCACATTTGTTTGCAGAGCACTTGCCATGCTCTTAATTACGTTTTGCTGCCATTTGCAGCACTCTAGCCCTTTCCTTTGGTGTTTTAGAGCCATTTTAGTGCCTTAAAGTTCGGGTCCCCATTGACTTCAATGGGGTTCGGTGTCCGGGAAAAGTTCGGTAAAAGTCCGGGACACGGACCCGGACTTTTTTTTAAAGTTCGGCCGAACCCGTCGAACACGGACATCTAGGTGTCCGCTCAACCCTAGTCGTGGGTGCTATAAGGCATACATGACCCTCATCATCTGGTAAGTGATTGAATCTTACCTCTGTCATGGTGACATTATAAGAGTGGATTGAGCAATCATCGCGCTGAGCACTTGCACTTTTCGTTTGGAAATTGGCACCGTTTGCACAAAGGACTCACTTTATACTGCATATTTATTGGACTTTTTATATAGAGTATGTCATCATTAAAGTGGAGCTCCACCCATTTTTTATTGTTGCAATGTATGGTAAAAGCATTGCGAATGCTTTTACAAATGGTAACTTTTTTTTTTTTTTTGCAAGTAAATACTTTTTTTTGGCAGCACAGTGATTACGTCACGGCGTGAAGAAGGAGTGCGGCTGCCCTTCCCCAGGCAGCAAGCACGCTCGGAAACGTGTCGCATGCAGATGACATCATCCAGGTTTGACTATCCACCAAGCCTCGCTGTCAAGCAAATACACCGAGCCTACTTCCTGATTCTAACTTTGCCGTACAAGCCAGCCACGGCGAAAGGATTTCGGCTCCAGCAGGACGGATGTCCATGACCGGGTGATGTACACTTCTCCACACTGAAACCTTGTTTTATGGGCATGAATATATACTTACTAACGTGAGTGCAAAATTTTATTCATTAAACCTGTTGCATAAAGTCTACACTTAGAGGCGCCTCTGTCTGTCTTTTGGTTCGATATGTGATCAAGCGCCTGTTAACATTGTGTATTTCTGATCCTCAAGGGCTCCTGGGATAGCAGAGTCATGTATCTGTAGGAGAATTGCCTAGTGACAAAATCTCGTGTTAATTGCAGACCGTTGCTATGGCAATGTGTCAGGAGGAAGGAGCATCGCGCGGTGGCATTGCTGCGCAGGCGCGAGATTGAGAGATGCATGCTGGGCAGCCAGCTCTACCGAATCCCAGAAATAGATATAAGATGGCTTCAGATGCCCACAGTGGACATGGACCCTGCCAGCTTTTGAGATCCAGGTAGTTTTACTTTAGATTAAAAGGACTACACAATAGATACTTTCTAAATGTTGCAGATAAAGTGGACCAGATTACAGCGGAGTATTAAACAAAGAAATTGATTCGGGGGATTGGAACTCCGCTTTAATTCATGACTTTATGACTTTTTGGGTTTATCTGTCCTAGCTTTACTAAAATTAAAAGAGAAAACGGGGAATCGTTCAAACAGACCCTGAAGATTAGAACTATTGTTCCAAAGTCTTTATCAAAGTTCTTGGCCTGAAGCCCACTCTGACCAGGGCTCTTCGGACAGCAGCTTTCAATTCATGGTTTCTCAAACTGTATATTATAGGATTGAGGAAAGGGGTAAGGCTTGTATAAACTATAGTCAGCAGTCTGTCCTCCAGGAATTCCTTAGTCTTGGGTTTAAAGTAATTGAAAAATGAAGTCCCGTAAAAGATGAAGACCACTATTAGGTGGGAGATGCAGGTGGAGAAAGCCTTCATTCTTCCATCTTGAAGTTTAATTCCAAAGACGGTTTTGAAAATATAGACATATGAGAGGAAGGTGACAGAAAAGACAACTACTCCATAAATGATTGACAGATATAAAAGTAAGTCATTTAGGTACGGATCAGAACATGACAGATGAATAACCTGATAAAGCTCACAGAACAACCCTGGGATGATGGTGGAGTCACAGAAAACCAGTCTTAGCAAGCAAAGTGTGTGCATCAAGGAGTAGGCCAACCCAAAGGTCCAGGCACTAAATGCCAACTGAATGCACAAGTAAGTGCTAATTATGGTTGTGTACCGTAGAGGATGACAGATGGCAACATATCGATCGTAAGACATAACCGCTAACAGAATGACCTCAGTGCAGACAAACAATAAGAAGAAGAAGACCTGGGTTATACAAGTGGAATATAAAATCACCCTGCTGCCATAAAAAAATTCCACTGGCACATGAGAAACAGGAACAGAGGCGGTGAAGATATCTACAGCTGAGAGGTTTCCCAGGAAAAAGTACATGGGGGAATGCAGGTGGGAGTCCTTGGCCACCAATAAAATTATGAGAAGATTTCCAGCCAGGGACAGCACATAAAGAATGAGTAAAAGTGTAAATATCGGGATCCGGGAATGTGTGAGGTCTGACAAGCCCAGCAAAATAAACTCAGGCTGAGAAGTTAGATTTCCGATCGGTAATGTCTTCAACAACTGATGGGGCTGCACCATGATTATTCAATAGACTTTGTTAGATTGGGTTTTCCATGATTACTGAAGACTTTGTGTAGGGCCTTTCTACAAAAATTAAGTTTAAAACAAATATATTTATTGGGCGTTGCAACATTTTGGTATGGCACAGGAGATGGTACAGGCATGGCACAGGAGATCATACAGACATTGAACAGGAGATGGTTCAGACATGGCACAGGAGATCGTACAGACATGGTACAGGAGATGGTACAGGCATGGCACAGGAGATCGTACAGACATGGCACAGGAGATGGTACAGACATGGCACAGGAGATGGTACAGACATGGCACAGGAGATGGTACAGGCATGGCACAGGAGATGGTACAGGCATGGCACAGGAGATGGTACAGACATGGCACAGGAGATCATACAGATATTGAACAGGAGATGGTTCAGACATGGCACAGGAGATTGTACAGACATGGCACAGGAGATCATACAGACATTGAACAGGAGATGGTTCAGACATGGCACAGGAGATCGTACAGACATGGCACAGGAGATGGTACAGACATGGCACAGGAGATGGTACAGGCATGGCACAGGAGATGGTACAGACATGGCACAGGAGATGGTACAGACATGGCACAGGAGATGGTACAGGCATGGCACAGGAGATTGTACAGACATGGCACAGGAGATGGTTCAGACATAGCACAGGAGATCGTACAGACATGGCACAGGAGATGGTACAGGCATGGTACAGGAGATGGTACAGACATGGTACAGGAGATGGTACAGGCATGGCACAGGAGATCGTACAGACATGGCACAGGAGATGGTACAGGCATGGTACAGGAGATGGTACAGACATGGTACAGGAGATGGTACAGGCATGGCACAGGAGATCGTACAGACATGGCACAGGAGATGGTTCAGACATAGCACAGGAGATGGTACAGGCATGGTACAGGAGATAGTTCAGACATGGCACAGGAGATGGTACAGGCATGGTACAGGAGATGGTACAGGCATGGCATAGGAGATTGTACAGGCATGGCACAGGAGATGGTACAGATATGGTACAGGAGATGGTACATTCATGGCATAGGAGATTGTACAGGCATGGCACAGGAGATGGTACAGGCATGGCACAGGAGATGGTTCAGGCATGGCACAGGAAATGGTACAGACATGGCACAGATGGTACAGATTGTGGACTCTATAACTTTCCTATATGCTAAATAATAAACATTGATTTGGGTTATTTTCACCAAAGTAATGTAACAGAATACACTGCGCCTACATTTATGAAGAACAATTATTCAGTTGCTAAATATTTTAACAGAAACAAAGAAAAATGTGTTTTGTTTCTAAATTTTTCAGTCTTTTTTTATTTAATTAGCAAAAAAAAAAAAAAAAACAAGTGGTGATTGAATACCGCTAGAAGAAAATTCTAGTTTTTTGAACAAAATGATAAAAATTCCATATGGGTACAGCGTTGCATGACTGCGCAATTTGGATACGGCGTCGCAATAAAGTAACGCCGTGCAGTATCGCAAAAAATGGCCTGGTCATTAAGGGGGGTAAAACCTTCGGGGGCTGAAGTCGTTAATGTAGAAGAGAAGAAGCATGTCTCCTCTGCATTAAAAATCCTGCCTGCTTTTGTTTACTACCTAAATTTCCTCTTTAATTGAACAAGCTTATTGGATGAGGGGAAAGTTCCCTTTGCAAAGAATACACAATCATGTGCAAAGAAAGAAACAATAAAAAATAAATAAAGTTTTTTTTGCTTGCACATGATTGGATGATGAACGTCAGTCCAGCTTTACTTCATTCACTAAGCTAAGGGAAAATTCCATTGCCAAGTAAACAGCCTATTTGCCTTTAGTAAATCAATCCCACCTATGACTGCATCTCAGTGAAAGCTGTCTTCATTTATCTGTGCACTTTTACCATTGGGGACACGGATTTCATGACATTGTAACATAAATGTTATTTTCAGTGTTTGTGTGTAAAGATTTTTGAATACGGGGTTAATATAAATGCAATTGGGAATTTATTACAATATTCAGGTATGTGTGCACATGTGAATAAAAAAAAATAATAATAATAATAAATAAATAATACATTGAGATATATATATATATATATATATATATATATATATATATACAGTGCCTTGTGAAAGTACACATTTCAGGCATCACACATAAAGATATAAAACTGTAATTTTTTGTGAAGAATCAACAACAAGTGGGACACAATCATGAAGTGGAACGAAATTTATTGGATATTTCAAACTTTTTTAACAAATAAAAGACTAAAAAAATTGGGCGTGCAAAATTATTCAACCCCCTTAAGTTAATACTTTGTAGAGCCACCTTTTGCTGCGATTACCATTGGGGACACGGATTTCTTGACATTGTAACATAAATGTTATTTTCAGTGTTTGTGTGTAAAGATTTTTTTGAATACAGGGGTTAATATAAATGCAATTGGGAACTTATTAAAATATTCAGGTATGTGTGCACATGTGAATAAAAAAATAAAAAATAAATAAATAATAATAATCAATAATAATACAAGAAAAAAATAAATACATAATAAATATATATATAAATATATATATAAATATATATATATATATATATATATATATATATATATATATATATATATATATATATATATATTTCTATATATTTATTATGTATAGAAAACAGAAACATGTTGCGCTAACAGAACACAAGGAATTATGGAACATTTGATTTGTTGTTGGTGATGGGTACACTGTGCAGGAAAACAGAAATTATATTTTTTGCATTGTAAGGAAATATAGATTTTCAGAGAAGTATAGCAGAAAAAAAAATGTTGATAACATGTATTAAATCTTTTCATATTATTTTTTAGAATATCTTATTCTTTGAATATAATCCAGCAAAATAATACTGAAGAGGTGTCAGTAAAAATGAATGTTTTGTAGTGCAGAATTTTTATTTTTGAAATAATATCACTTGCTCCCACCTCTGCTAGAAAAATAAAACCTGGTCCATAGTTGTATTGTTTAAAGGTTCTGTCCTAGAGATGAAATCTGTTTCCATCAGAGAGGTCTATAGAGGAGATGGGAGTGTCAGGTAGAGAGGACACACAGGTTCTCCCCCCACCCTGCACCATCTCACCGTCTATAAAAGCATTCAGCATCTCCCTGAGATCTCCATCCATCCCCCCCCTGTGTCTCATTACACTGCCGAGATCTCACTGAGGCCTCATGATGTAAGACGGTTTATTTATATTCCTTTTTTTTTTGTAAATAATCCTTATTGGTTTTATCACATATACAATCCAAGAGATATTACAGTATGCTGAGTAAAATATATAATGGTCAAGATATGATGTACAAGGTGTACAAGTATATAGTATAAGAACAATGTACAAGCAATGTGCAATACAGAGTAGGGATGATCGAACTTTTGAAAAGTTCGGTTCGACCAGAACACCCGAATTTCCTGAAAGTTCGGTTCGGATTCCAGAACCCCATTGAAATCAATGGGACCCGAACAACCCTAAAACCCAACAAATGCCCCTAAAAAGTGCCTAGGGTTCTGGGTCATGCCCCAGGGACTATGAATCAGGCAAAATAAAAGTTCTTAAAAATTGTCGTTTTTGATAGAGAGCCAATTATTGGAAAAAAAAAGAGATTTCTTTGGATTTAGTGTCTGGGGGGTCTAAAAAGTGTACCTGTGAAGTTTCAGCTCTGTAGCATGTCCAGAACCAGAAAAAAAAAACAGATTATTTTTCTAAGAATTTCATTAGCGCAGGGATGGTGCTACCCTCCTTTCACACCTGGGCGTTTTTGTTTCGGGCGTTTTTGTTTCAGGCGTTTTTTTTTTTACTTCTGTATAGGGGGTATATATATATATATATATATATATATATATATATTTATATATATGTGTGTGTGTGTGCATTTGTGTGTGTGTGTGTGTGTGTGTGTATATATGTATATATGTATACCCCTAACCCAGAATCTGCAGAGTTCGGTCATCCTGACATGGCAGAGTTAGGTCACCCTAAACTACACTACGGTCACCCTGACACTTAATACTATCCCTACAAAAACTAGATTATTGAATCTAACTATAGTGGTATATAGTACCCTAACTACACTGCATATCCCTTATCTCACACTAATAATTGCAAAATGACACTGGAGCTTTACATGCAGCAGGAGAAACACAAATGGTTCCACTCTATTCCACAGCCCCTGTATTACAGTGCTAGAGGTTTGGCGGGGCTATGTTATATACTGGGGGGCGTATTCACTACTGATTGGCCTCTGGACCCCGTAGTCACTCCAATCACATTCATAGCAGAGTCCTGCCCCCTCATTTGGCTTTTACTGATGTTTCTGGGCCAATCACGGGCTTTTAAAGCCCAGTTCCTGTCCCATTGCATTTTGGGCGGTTCTGGTGGCCGAATTCTGAACTTTTACCGCAAAAAGTCCGGAATTCGGCCGAATTTCGAACACCCAATGTTCGGGTCGAACCGATGGTCGAACTGAACCGTTCAATCATCCCTAATACAGAGAATAAGGAAGGTGGCCCCCAGAGTACTTATCAAGTCAGGGTGTTCATTAAGGACATTCAGTAAGGATATAAAATAAGGATATTCAATGTGGGGAATGGGGAGAGGTGGACCAAGCTTGGGATGGTTTGTGTATTAGAAGGTTCGTACTCTTCGGATTCAGGGTAGGTCAACCCCCCACAAGTTCTGGCCAGTGGTCCATCCTCAAGACCAAGTAACCCAGTGGAAGCTCAGCTGGAAAGGTCTCCAAGTCTGCTCTTGCCCCTAGATAATCATGCACCATATGATGTAAATGCTGCTGACGGTTACTTAAACCTAACAGCCCTGGGTTCTGCTGAGGACTAAATAACTGTTTAAAGGCATCGGTCAGCTGGCCGCCTCCTTCACCGCTCCTACTTTGGCTGAACGATGCCTCAGAAACACGTCCAGAGTATGTTGACCTCCCTGTTTCTGGAAAGGTGGTACACAATTTTTTTTTCAAGGCCTCCTCAAGATGTTTCATCCTCTGCACCCTCTGGGAAGGCAGGATGAGTTCTGCAACTTTACCCTTGTAACGTGGATCAAGAATGGTTGCCAACCAGTAATTATCCCTCTCCTTAATAGCAAAAATGCTCAGGTCCTTTCACAGCCTTTGCAGATTCAGAGAGCCCATGCAACGTAAGTTGGAGGAGGCATGAGCTTCTGAGTCCTCTGTGTCACTAAGGATGACATTGTCAGCAGGAGCAATCTCTCCCCAACCATGTACAACTCCTGGGGTTTCTGGGGAATTAAAACATCCCTTGAAGACTGCTGTATGCTATCCTCTACATCCATGCTGCTGAAATCCTCTTCCTCTTCCTCCTGTGTGTTTTGTGGCCCTGCAGGAATGATATCTGCAAAAAGGGGGCCTTGTGAGGAAAGGAAGTCTTCCTCTTCCTCCCGCTGTTCTGCCTTAAGTGCCCTGTCCATGATTCCACACAGCGTGTGCTCCAGCAGGTAGACTAGTGGGATAGTGTCACTGATGCATGCATCATCCCGGCTCACCATCCTTGTGGCCTCCTCAAATGGTGACAGGACAATGCATGCATCCTTTATCAAAAGCCACTGGCATGGCAAAAAAAGCCAAGCTCCCCTGACCCTGTCCTTGTGCCACACTCACACAGCTACTCATTGATGGCCCTCTGCTGCGTGTGCAGCCGCTGCAGCATTGCCATCGTTGAGTTCCACCTGGTGGGCATGTCACAAATGAGGCGGTTGGTGGGCAGGTTGAATTCCCGTTGAATGTCAGAAAAGCAAGCACTGGCATTGTATGAATGGCGAAAATGGCCACAGACTTTCCTGGCCTGCCTCAGGAGATCTTGGAGGCCTGGGTATCTGCTCAAGAAATGCTGCACCACCAGATTCAGAACATGTGCCAAGCATGGAACATGTGTCAAGTGTATCTATCGGAGGGCAGAGAGAAGGTTGGTGCCATTGTCGGATACAACCATTCCTTTCTCAAGCTGTCATGGCGTCAACTATCTCTGAGCCTGCCCCTGCAGAGCTGACAGAATCTCTGTACCGGTGTGACTCCAATCGCCTAGACAGACCAACTGAAGCACAGCATGGCATCTTTTAGCCTGACTGCTTGCGTAGCCCCTTGAACCCTTAGGGAGCACTGCTGCTTCAGATGACAATTGATTAGAAGAGGACATGGAGGAGGAGGTGGTGGAGTAGCCAGATGTGGCAGAACCAGCACCAGGTTTTTGAAGACGTGGTAGCAAAAGAAGCTGCAACACCAAACCCTGTCCTGCATCCTTCCCACCTGGCAGCAGAGTTACCCAGTGCACCGTGAACGAAATGTAACGTCTCTGTGCATGCCTGCTGGACCAAGAGTCAGCAGTAAGGTGCACCTTACTGCTGACCGCTCTGTCCAATGAGGCCAAAACACTACCTTCCACATGAGGGTAGAGAGCTGGAATGGCCTTACGTGAAAAGAAATGTCTTTTTGGGACCTGCCACTGTGGTGCAGCACATTCCACAAATTCGCGAAAGGGAGCAGAGTCTACCAGATGAAAAGGCAGCAATTGCAATGCTAGCAATTTGGCTAAGCTAGCATTAAGACGCTGAGGATGTGGATGTCTGGGACAGTATTTCTTTCTATGGTTCAGCAACTGGAGTAGTGAAATTTGCCTGCTGCTCAAATCAAGCGGTGGTGTACTGCTAGCAGATTGGGTGCAAATCTCTGTGCTACTCATTGCTATACCATCATCCCTCTCAATGCTGGTATTTGAGAAGGCGCAAGATATAAGGTTAGAGATCCCAGATGAGGAGCTAGATGATGTATGCGCGTTTTGATCTGGTGGCTCTTTCAGGTGCTGTTGCCAATGGACTGCATGGCAGGTCATCATATGCCTTGTCAAGCATGTAGTGCCAAAGCGGCTGGTGTTCTGGCCATGCTTCATCCACCGCAGACAGATGTTGCAAACAGAAAAGCTGTGGTCTACTGCACAGGTGCTGAAAAAAGCCCACACTAATGAACTTTTGCGAGTCTGCAGGGATTTTTCAGCACCCTGCACCTGTGGAGCTCTGTGCTGTGACACAATAGGTTGGCTACTGCTATGGCGGCCCCTGTAGCACATCCTGCCTCATTAGAGTTGTGCCTCCCCCTCCTCCTCCTCATCTTCCTATATCCTGTCAGGCACCCAAATACAGTCAGTGACCTCATCATAAAACTTGACAATATGCTTCAGCTGTGGTAAGATGACTGCTGGTTTCTTGTCCATCATTGTCCCCCCTCTCTCTAGGCTCACGTTATTCCCTTCATCAACCTTCAAACCAACATCACAGCTTTCAAATTGCTACGCATCCTCCAGCAGCATGTCACTGACACTATGATCGAATAGTTCAGGTGACTCCTCCGTGCATGATGGTGGGGCAACAGAAGGAGTAGCTGTGGAGAAGGAGCCTATGGAACGGGCCGCTTTGGCAGCTGCGGTGGAAGGCAAATTACTGTGAGCGTGGGTGTCAGAGGACAAGGAGGATGAGGACGGCTTATTGATCCACTCCACCAACTCTTACATAGTTACATAGTTAGTGAGGTCGAAAAAAGACATCAGTCAATCCAGTTCAACCTATGATGTGTGTGTGTGTGTTTGCTGTTAACCGTACATTGTATACCCCTGTATGTTGTACATTGTATACCCCTGTATGTTGTGGTCTTTAAGGTGCCAATCTAATAGTTTTTTGAAACTATCGATGCTCCCTGCTGATACGACTGCTTGTGGAAGAGAATTCCACATCCTTACTGCTCTTACAGTGAAGAACCCCCTACGTATTTTAAGGTTAAACCGTTTTTCCTCTAGTTTTAGTGAGTGGCCACGTGTCTTATTGTATTCCCTTTCTCTGAATAGTTTGTTCCTTATGCTAGGGTCGCCAGTACAGTATTTGTACATTGATATCATATCTCCCCTCTTCCACATGTTGTGGCTGAATAACAAGGGCAGCACCGGAACTAAAGGACGGATGCACCATATCTGTGACCACCACTTTTCACAATGGACACAGAGTCTGCTTGCCCTCTTTTCGTGGCCTGTGAGCGTCTGCCTCTCCTTCTCTGCCTTTCGGACAGAATGTTGATACAGATCAATATAGGGTATACGCAACTGACCAATAGATACTCAATGACCTGATATGATGTAATCAATAGCCCTATATATAGATAAAGATGTGGTGGGGATAGGTTATGCGCAAGTGCCCAATTAAAAAATTCTATCTGTCACCTGATATGATGTAATCAATAGCCCTATATATAGATAAATATGTGGTGGGGTATACAGTATACGCAATGACCTGATATGATGTAATTGATAGCCCTATATATATATATAGAGAGAGATCTATGTATGGTATATGGTGTACAGTATGCACTACTGAATATACTTCTCACTATCTGATCTCTGAACTTGTAAATATCACAAATCTCTCTCCCTACCTACACTGCTAGGAATGTCTCTGCACTGTCTGACAAACTGCAAAAAAAGCTACTCTCTCCCTGCCTCAAACGCATTCCTCTCCCTGTCTCCTCGCCTGCTCAATCACACTACACGCTGCAGCTGAACGAGCAGCCTTTATGTAGTTTAGGGCGTGTACATGGCCCCTGAGCCATGATTGGCTAAAGGCAGCCTGCCTTTTGTCCAATCATAAAGGTACCTACACTTGAAAAAAAGAGCGTGCATGCCCATTGTGAGCTTGGCGCATGCTCTGAAACGCGTCATGTCATTCCCCTGATCCCAATGACGTCACGTGGCATACGCTGCGCTCCAGCTTGGTACACGGAAACTAGCCGAACCTGGAAGACTCACAGCCGGCCTCTCCATCTTCTGACTCCATCTTACCGGCTACAGAAACCATTCCATTCCTGGACGCTGGATCTTACTATCATTCCCGCGGACCACCGGCATCAGACTGAGTCTATGATCTTTTATCCCATGTGAGTTTAAACATTACTGTGTGCTTCCTTGGAATAAATCAATACTGCACTTAGAGGCGCTCTGCTTGTTTGTTTATATGTTTTGTCCAATCATGGCAGAGATCATTTGATTGGCCAAAGCATGAGGTCAGGGTGCATGCTTTGGCCAATCGCATAACGTGCTGCACACGCCGAGCATTATGGGATCTCTAATTACCCGCAAAGAAGCACATTTGTTCGTCATTCGAAGAACGATCGAACAATCGATGTTTGAGTCACACTTAGCTTCGACTTGAACTTGAAGCTCATCCCTACTCATCAGTGCCCATCAGTGTCACCTATCGGTGCCCATTAGTGCTGCATATTACTGACTCCTCATCAGTGCCACCTCATTAGTGCCCATCAGTGTCCATCAGTGTCCATCAGTGCCACCTATTGGTGTTCATCAGTGCTGCATATCAGTGCCGCCTATCAGTGACCATCAGTGCTGCATATAACTGACTCCTCATCAGTACCACTCATCAGTGCCCTGCAGTGTCACCTATTGGTGCTCATCAGTGCTGCATATCAGTGCCAGCAATCAGTGTCCATCAATGCTGCATATTACTGACTCCTCATCAGTGCCACCTTATCAGTGCCCATCAGTGCAGCCTCACCAGAAAAGATCAGTGAAGAAGAAAAATTACTTATTTACAAAATTATCTGACTAAGAAAAACTTTTTTTTTACAAATTTTTCAGTCTTTTTTCATTTTTTTTGCACAAATTAAAAAAAAAAAAAAACTCAGCAGTGACTGAATAACAAAAGAAATCTTTATTTGTGTGAAAAAAAAAAATATATACAAATGTCATATGTGTACAGTGTTGCATGACTGTGTAATTGCCTTTCAAAGTGTTATTGCACTGAAAGATGATAATTCACCTGAGCCCGGTATTGAAGTGGTTAAAGTGGATGTAAACCCTCCCATATACCCAGTGAAGAGACTGACCTCAGGTGATACACAGAGATGAAGCAAATCCTCCTACATAAGTTGTAACTGTTTATTTGCAGTCTTCTCTTCTCTACATCTGTTCAAAGTCCAGAATTGATAAAGCTCCTGTGAGCTGTCAGAAAAAAATGAGGCGTAGAGCTGAGGTTACGCTCTGCAGAACTCACTGAGAGCCGATTGGAGGAAAGGGACACACCCCTCTTCACACAGCACACAGGAACAGAGCTGAGGCTGTCAACCACAGACTGTGTGCAGGAGATCACTCCCCGGTCACCCTTATTTTTTTCTAACTAAATAAGTTTTATTGAACATTTTCAGAAAAGTGATCATTACATAAAGAGTAGGCATTGTGGTTTAACAGACATTCCGATTCTCTAATAGAACATTTTCGAGTTTCAATTCTTATGTAAATCAGTAAGTGTAGGAGCGACTCATTGTAGGTAATGCAGTTGTTACCGGGGTAAAAGAGATGAAGGAAAAAAAAAGAACAGAATAGAAAAACTGAAGATGAAACCAAGTTAACATTGTGTGTATGTAGGTCCATAGTCCAATGGTGAACCTGGCCGCGCCACCGACCCCCGAACACCCCTCTGGGAGCAAACTGTGTCCAGTGGATGGCGCAGCCCATTCTCACCTCCGGACATGGCTCCCGCTCTTTGAGATTTTACCTAGGAACAATAAAGAGAATGATAATGTGTAATCTCGAGTATACTACGATCAATAGATTTTGATAAGTGGAAGTCAGTTCAATGTTGTGCTTCTGGAATCAGTAAGCCATGGTTCCCAGTCTCTGTAGAATGTTGCAGTGGATAATTTGGCTGTGGAGGAAAGGTATTCCATTTTGAGATGGTTGTTTAGGATTGTGATCACGTCCTGGAGAATTGGAGGTTGTAGAGATTCCCATCTTCTGGAGATTGCTAACCATGGAGCAATGAGGATGTGGGTGGCTACGGTTTGGAATGGTTTAGGCCATGTAGGTATTGCCAGTCCAAGTAGGAGACCAAGTGAGGATAGTTTGGCTGACATGGGGATAACTGAGTGAAGGAAATTTTGTATCCGATTTCAAAAGTTTTGGAGGGCCGGGCAGTCCCACCACATGTGGAACAGGGTGCCTGGAAGTCTACAATTTCTCCCCTGTCACCCTTTTACATGTTGGTGTCAGGAAAATCTTTCAGAAGTGATAGCAGTGGAATGAGGCAGCAGACAGAAATTATTATTATACAGGATTTATATGGCGCCAACCGTTTGCCCGGCACTTTACAACATGAGGGGCAGACAGTACAATTACAATACAATTCAATACAGGAGGAATCAGAGGGCCCTGCTTGTTAGAGATTACAATCTAATGACACTTAGTGCTCTGGATTGAGTAAAATACACACTATAGAGGGATATGCTTTGTTCATATTTCAGAAGTTTTTTTGGGTGCGTGTAGCACAGCCAGTGTCCTAGTTCTTCATTCAGTGTCCTAGTTCTTCCTTCAGTGTCCTAGTTCTTCATTCAGTGTCCTAGTTCTTCATTCAGTGTCCTATTTATTGATTCAGTGTCCTAGTTCTTCGTTCAGTATCCTAGTTATTCATTCAGTGTCCTAGTCCTTCCTTCACTGTCCTGGTTCTTTCTTCACTGTCCTAGTTCTTCCTTCAGTGTCCTTGTTCTTCATTCAGTGTCCTAGTTCTTCATTCAGTGTCCTAGTTATTCATTCAGTGTCCTAGTTCTTCATTCAGTGTCCTAGTTTTTCATTCAGTGTCCTAGTTCTTCCTTCACTGTCCTAGCTCTTCCTTCACTGTCTTAGTTCTTCATTTAGTGTCCTAGTTCTTCATTCAGTGTCCTAGTTCTTCATTCACTGTCCTAGTTCTTCATTTAGTGTCCTAGTTCTTCATTCAGTGTCCTAGTCTTTCATTTAGTGTCCTAGTTCTTCATTCAGTGTCCTAGTTCTTCATTCAGTGTCTTAGTTCAATTGTTTCTCTATCACTTACTGCTGGCTAAAGAGGTGGAGCCTTTTTATGGAGTACAAAACAATTTCTTCAGAACCACAAAGTTTATTGTAAAGACACAGATGAATATTTAAATCTTCCGCATGTTTTACAAAAAATATTAAAAAAGTACATTTTATATAGAGTTTGTCATCATTAAAGCGGAGCTCCACCCATTTTGTATTGTTGCAATGTATGGTAAAAGCATTGCGAATGCTTTTACAAATGACAACTTTTTTTTTTGCAAGTAAATACCTTTATATCCCTTTTTTTCGGCAGCACAGCGATTACGTCACTAGGTGATTCTCAAGGGCTCCTGGGATAGCAGAGTCATGTATCTGTAGGAGAATCGCCTAGTGACAAAATCTCGTGTTTTTTGCAGACCGTTGCTATGGCAATGTGTCAGGAGGAAGGAGAGTCACGGTGGCATAGATACAAGAGGGCTTCAGATGCCCACAGTGGACATGGACCGTGCCAGCTTTTGTGATCCAGGTAGTTTTAACTAGTGAAGGACGAACTTCGGCCGGGACGGTTCACGAATGTTAGCCACAAACTTTCTCAAATGTTCGCGAACCACAAGTTTGCGGCAGGCCCCATAGACTTAAATGGGAGGCGAACTTTGAAAACCTTTTGGTCATATTTCCAGCCACAAAAGAATTACTAGCTGTGCAAAAATAGTCCCACCACATGGACACTGACATAACAGAAGTATTGCAATTGGAAAAGTTGCCCTAAAAAAATTTAAATTTTTTTTTACAGCAAAAAAAATGTATTTTTTTTTTTTTTAAATCAGCCAGAACTGACAGCAGCCGACAAATACATGCCAAATACATATAGGGTCCATTCACACATCTGTAAAATGGATCCGCATCCGTTTCCACAATTTGGCGGAACGTTTACACCTATTGATTTTCAATGTCACTCTGAAAAATTAGGCATTCACAAGATACATAAGTAAGTGTCAGTAAGTACAGGCTCCAAAAATTAGCCCACATGGGTTTACCTGACAGTTAAGAACGTTGTATTCTATGGCTGAAGGTTCATTAGGCATTCACAGGATACATAAGTAAGTATCAGTAAGTACAGGCCCCAAAAATTAGCCCAAATGGGTTTACCTGACAGCTAAGAACGTTGTATTCTGTGGCTGGAGGTACATTAGGCATTGACAGAAAAAATAATTGTCGGCCATGAAAGGCCCCAAAAATGTGGCATTCAATGGACATGAAATGCCTTTTATGCCCCTGTATTTACCGAAGACAAGGACCATGAATTGTTGTGGGTGGATGGTGGTCCGATATTTGTGGCCTGTCATGAGGAATCGTAATCAAACATGGTCTACTGGTCACACGTGTGGAATTACTCTGAGATCCATGACTCATTCATTTTTATAAATGTGAGGTAGTCAACACTTTCATGAGCTAGGCGAGTACACTTATCGGTCACAATCCCCCCTGCTGTGCTGAACGTCCTTTCGGACAGGACACTGGAGGGGGGGGGCAAGCCAACAGTTCCATTGCAAATTGTGCAAGCTCTGGCCAGAGGTCAAGCCTGTCCACCCAGTAGTCCAGGGGTTCATCACTCCTCAGAGCGTCCACATCGGCCGTTAAACCGATGTAGTCGGACACCTGTCGGTCTAGGCGTTCTCTGATGCTGGATCCGGAGTACAGCTGTTGATTGGTCGGCTGAAAGAATGATTTCATATCTGAAGTGACCAACACATCTTCAAACCACCCTCTTCTTGCAGGCGATGTTGGATTGCTACCCGCAACTCTTTCTCTGTGAGTGGAAATTCCTCTGCCAGCGCACGCAAAAGCAGAATACAGCATTTATCGAAGCAAGGCCTGGAAGTGCTGCATTCTGACCGCCCTCTGTGATGGTGGTAACATTTCTGCCATTTTTTGTTTGTACCAGGGGTCTAAGTACATTGCCACCCAGTACTGGTCCTTGACTCCTCTTCAGACTCCTGTTGTTGACTTGTCTCAGATGGAGTAGCACCCACTGGGAATTCATCCAACATTGCGACTTCCTCATCTTCCTGCTCCTGCTCCTCGACGGCTTGATCAATGACACCACGCAATGCACACTCCAGAAAGAAGGCGTAAGGTACGATGTCACTGATGGCGCCCTGGCCGTGACTGACCAGTTTGGTGATCTCATCAAATGGCCACAGAAGTCTGAATGCACCACGCATCAGCAGCCACTGGCGAGGTGAAAAAAACCCAAGCTCCCCAGAACCTGTCCTGCCGCAGAGTTCGTACAGGTAGTCGTTAACTGCACGTTTCTGCTGGAGCAGCCTATCAAGCATATGCAAGGTTGAGTTCCATCGTGTCGGGCAGTCATAAATAAGACACCTGACGGGCAGGTTGTGTCGCCGCTGAATGTCAGCAAGGCGAGCCATGGCTGTGTAAGATCTTCTGAAATGGCCCAAGATTTTCCTGGCCTGCCGCAAGACGTCCTAGACCCCAGGGTATTTGGCAACGAATCGCTGCACGACCAAGTTCAGGACGTGTGCCATGCATGGCAAGTGTGTAATTTTGCCCTGTTTCAGCATTCTCAGCAGATTGGCACCGTTGTCGCACACCACTTTACCAACTGCCAATTTGAGCGGGGTCAGCCACTGATCTGCCTGTGAACGCAAAGCTGAAAGGAATGCAGGACCAGTATGACTGACACAACAGACACAGCACAGCATGGCAACGTCTCACCTGACATGTGGAATAGGTTCTGGGCATCTTGGGCGTTGCAGCGGAAAAGGAGGAGTCAGCCGAGGAGGAGAGGGAGGATGGAGGAGGAGGAGGAGGAGAAGAAGAGGCAGGCCTGCATGCAATCCGTGGCGGTAAAACCAAATCTACACGGGTGCCACGGGTTACATGCTTGACGGCCATCAGAAGGTTCACCCAGTGGGCAGTAAAAGTTATATACCTTCCCTGCCCGTGTTTTGCTAGACCATGTGTCTGTGGTCAGATGTATCTTGGCACCGACACTGTGTGCCAGAAATACATTCACTTGCCGCTGAACATGGCCATACAGCTCTGGAATGCCTTTCTCCAAGAAATATTTCCTGCCTGGGACCTTCCATTGTGGTGTTCCAATGGCCACAAATTTCCGAAAGGCCTCCGAGTCCACCAGTTGATATGGCAGTAGTTGGCGGGCTATCAGTTCTGACAAGCCAGCAGTCATCCATTTGGCAAGAGGGTTATCCGGCGTCATCCTTTTTTTTTATGCTCCAACATGTGGGCCACGGAACCCTGCCCTTTTCCAGAACAACGTGAGGACAGCATGATGGAAGGTGGAGAGGATGGAAGACAATTGTAAGGAGAGAGGAGAAGGGGAAGGAGAAGAGCCTGAATGGTGAGAGCCTGGAGTGTGGCTTTGTGGGTTCTGACGGTGTTGCTCCCATTGGGCTCGGTGATGGGAGTCCAGGTGCCTTCTTAAGGCGGTCATCACTAGTTGAGTGTTGGGCTTACTGCGACTTATGCGTTGACTGCAAAGGCTGCAGATGGCAACACTATTGCAGCGGACACATTAAAAAAAGCCCACACTGCGGAGCTATGTGCCGGCATCCTGGGAGCGCCAGATGTGACCATACATTTTTGATGGCTCGCTCCTGATACATTAGCACTCTGCTTTGTCCCTCCTGTGCAATGTAACTTCCGCCTGCTTCTCCTCCCTATCTGCTGGTCCATCTCTCCCTCTGAACTCCCTTCCTCTTTCTCTCTTGTGGCCACCCACGTGATGTCCATAGACTCGTCATCATCCACGTCACCTTCCCCACCACTAACATTTGAGATCTTGGAGTAGGCAGCAACAGCGGGGACCAACCTCCTTGGGCTGATCTGGGTACTGTCGTCAGACTGCTGAGTGGCGGCTGTTGCTACCTCCTCTTCCTGATCCGATGCCAAGAATGGCTGCACATCACAAATGTCTTTTGATGGATTAGAAAATAATTCCAGTGATTCAAGCAGAGGGTATATGGTGGTGGTGGTGTTGGTGGTGTCTTTGGGGGTGCACACAGTAGAGAGTGAAGAGGGTGCAGATAGAGAGGATGAGGAGGGTGCAGAGGAGGAAGGCTGAGTGAGCCGCTCAACCAAGTATGGTGTGTCCTTTGTCATAATCGAAAGCACCTTCTGAAACTTCACACTTTGGCTCCGGCCTAGTGCTCCTGCCCTACCCCTACCACCCCTGCATAAGGGCCTGCCTCTTCCTCTGC
This sequence comes from Pelophylax lessonae, assembly GCF_965119305.1. Taxonomy (NCBI): domain Eukaryota; kingdom Metazoa; phylum Chordata; class Amphibia; order Anura; family Ranidae; genus Pelophylax; species Pelophylax lessonae. Next base: position 7,744,467 of record NC_138773.1, on the reverse strand, counting down.
CTTTCATTTTTTAAATTACCCTGTGACAAAAGTCTCTAGAGAATCGCAGTATATGTTGAAGAAAGTATATAATACCCCGCTTCAATCTGTGGTATTGGGGGGCACTGGTCTATCACACCAGTTCTACAAAAAATTGGCCAGTAAGTTTGTCACTGTGTGTAGCAGAGTTAACGCAGCAAAAGAGGCCACATTTTTGCAGGACTAAAATACACTGTTATAAAAGTATACTGTTACATAACACCCCACTTCAATCTGTGGTATTGGTGGGGCCACTGGTCTATCACACCAGTTCTACAAAAAATTGGCCAGTAACTGTTGTCACTGTGTGTAGCACAGTTAACGTAGCAAAAAAGGCCAAATTTTTGCAGGACAGAAATACACTGTTATAAAAGTATATTGTTAGATAACACCCCATTTCAATCTGTCGTTTAGGGGGGGGGGCGGGCACTGGTCTATCAGACCAGTGAAAATATTTTTTTAAAAGTGCTTTTGTCACTCTTTGTAGTTGTAGTATTGCTGCAGAAACGCTCACCACACCAGACACAATGCTGCGCAGTGCACAATACAAATCCACTATAATATGCGTTCTATATTACAAAGTATATTATAAGTGTATTACACCCCTATATAGTGCACTGCACACCTATACCAAATACCAGTCCTTAAAATTACTTTTGTGGACCTTAACAGAGCGATTTGTGTCACTGACAATCTGTCCCTGGTGCAAACAGCAAACCTCTCCCTACACTGACAAAAAGCAGAAATGTGAAATGGCCAACAGGTCAGGTCTATTTATAAGGTAGGGGGTATGTCCATGTGCTGAGATGTCTCAATTGGCTGTCCTGTTGGCTGTGTCATGGGTCAAAGTTCTAGTTTTAACTTTATTAAAAGGACTACACAATAGATACTATCTAAATGTTGTAGATAAAGTGGACCAAATTACAGCGGAGTATTAAAAGAAAAAATTGACTCAGGGGATTGGAACTCCGCTTTAATTTATGACTTTATGACTTTTTGGATTTATCTGTCCTAGCTGTACTAAAATGAAAAGAGAAAATGAGGAATCATTTAAACAGACCCTGAAGATCAGAACTATTGTTCCAAAGTCTTTATCAAAGTTCTTGGCCTGAAGCCCACTCTGACCAGGGCTCTTCGGACAGCAGCTTTCAATTCATGGTTTCTCAAACTGTATATTATAGGATTGAGAAAAGGGGTAAGGCTTGCATAAACTATAGTCAGCAGTCTGCTCATCAGGAATTCCTTAGTCTTGGGTTGAAAGTAGTTGAAAAATGAAGTCCCGTAAAAGATGAAGACCACTATTAGGTGGGAGATGCAGGTGGAGAAAGCCTTCATTCCTCCATCTTGAAGTTTAATTCCAAATACGGTTTTGAAAATATAGACGTATGAGAGGAAGGTGACAGAGAAGACAACTACTGCATAAATGGTTGACAGATATAAAAGTAAGTCATTTAGGTATGGATCAGAACATGACAGATGAATAACCTGATAAAGCTCGCAGAACAACCCTGGGATGATGGTGGAGTGACAGAAAACCAGTCTTAGCAAGCAAAGTGTGTGCATCAAGGAGTAGGCCAACCCAAAGGTCCAGGCACTAAATGCCAACTGAATGCACAAGTAAGTGCTAATTATGGTTGTGTACCGTAGAGGATGACAGATTGCAACATATCGATCGTAGGACATAACCGCTAACAGAAAGACCTCAGTGCAGGCAAACAATAAGAAGAAGAAGACCTGGGTTAAACAAGTGGAATATAAAGTCACCCTGCTGCCATAAAAAAATTCCACTGACACATGAGAACCAGGAACAGAGGCGGTAAAGATATCTACAGCTGAGAGGTTTCCCAAGAAAAAGTACATGGGGGACTGCAGGTGGGAGTCCTTGACCACCAATAAAATTATGAGAATATTTCCAGCCAGGGACAGCACATAAAGAATGAGGAAAATTGTAAATATCGGGATCCGGGAATGTGTGAAGTCTGATAAGCCCAGCAAAATAAACTCAGGCTGAGAAGTTAGATTTCCGATCGGTAATGTCTTCAACAACTGATGGGGCTGCACCATGATTATTCAATAGACTTTGTTAGATTGGGTTTTCCATGATTACTGAAGACTCTTTGTAGGGCCTTCTACAAAAATAAGTTTAAAACAAATATATTTATTGGGCGTTGCAACGTTTTGGCATGGCACGGGAGATGATACTGGCATGGTACAGGAGATGGTACAGACATGGCACAGATGGTACAGACATGGCACAGATGGTACAGGCATGGTATAGGAGATGTAGTGCTGTGGGCATGGTACAGGAGATGATACTAGCATGGTAAAGGAGATGGTACAGACATGGCACAGATGGTACAGACATGGCACGGATGGTACAGGCATGGTACAGGAGATGTAGTGCTGTGGGCATGGTACAGGAGATGGTACAGGCAGGGTACAGGAGATGGTTCAGGCATGGTACAGGAGATGGTACAGGCATGACACAGGAGATGGTTCAGGCATGGCACAGGAGATGGTTCAGATATGGCACAGGAGATGGTACAGGCATGGCACAGGAGATGGTACAGGCATGGCACAGGAGATGGAACAGGCATGGTACAGGATAAGGTACAGGTTAAGGCACAGGATATGGTACAGGATATGGTACAGGAATGGCACAGGAGAGGGTACAGGCATGGTACAGGAGAAGGTTCAGGCATGGCACAGGAGATGGTACAGACATGGCACAGACGGTACAGACATGGCACAGATGGTACAGGCATGGTACAGGAGATGTAGTGCTGCGGGCATGGTACAGGAGAATCTCCTGTACCATGCCCGCAGCACTGCATCTCCTGAGGAGATGCATGGGCTGCGGAGGAGTCTCACTTACCTTTCCGCCTGACATTTAAAAATGGCGCCGCCCAGCGTCAACACGTCACCGCGCATGCGCCGTCTGCCTGGGAAAATCCGAACGTGTATGGGCTTTCCCAATTGGCGGCGGAGCATGCGCACTGACCGGGGAAAAGGTAAGTGAGATTGTGACTCAAGTATAAGCTGAGGGGGGCTTTTTCAGCATAAAAAAATATGCTGAAAAAGTCGGCTTATACTCCAGTATATACGGTAAATGTATTACAATGCAGTAATCTGTGGTTTTAAAAGATACAGAATGATACACATGTGAACAGAGCAATTAGAATAATGAGAAATATTTTATCTGCATGCGCCGATTCAATTATCACACTTAGAGCTCCATGTCTATATAACACAATTTAACCTCTAGACAATTGATGGCCGGGCGGTGGCTTTCCTATCCCAGCGGCTTTCCCACGATCAGTCACTGGCCGTATCCATGGATCGCTGCCCCCACCATGTGACCAATCACATCAGGTCACATGACAGTTGTACACAATGGATGGCTTGCTTTCATGCCATCGATTATGTACAATTGTGTTGCTAGCTGTGATTGGTCACAGTGATCACATGGTACAGACAGGGTCAATCACAGCCCATCTGTAGCATGCAATTAGCTTTGAGCAATCACAGATAATCATAATAAAACAAACTGAATGATTCTGTTTGATTCAGAAAAATATTGCTTATAGCAATGTAATTCACTGCTACAAGCAAACATAATATGATAAAAAAATCCTTTCCCAGAGTATTACAGTGTCACTATGGTAACGTTATATTACTCTGGTCACACTCTGTTAAAAAAAATATAATAATTGTATTTTCATACTGTCACCAGTCAGTGTCCCTGATCACCGTCACATATATATATTTTTTTGTTTTTTCTGATAAGATTATATATATATATATTTGCTGATTTTCAATGATAATATATATATATATATATATATATATATATATATATATATATATATATATATATATATAGATAGATATAGATATAGATATAGATATAGATATAGATATAGATATGGATATATATATATATATATATATATATATATATATATAGATGTAGATGTATATATATATATATATATATATATTCAGCAAAGAATATACATAGTTACATAGTTACATAGTAGGTGAGGTTGAATAAAGACAATAGTCCATCCAGTTCAACCTGTGTAGGTGTGTGTGACTGTAATCATCTAACATAGCCTTTAATCTCCTGATCCTTGAGATGTAAGTCTAAGAGTCTTTTGAAAGCCACCATACTACCCGCAGAAACCACCTCTTGTGGTAGACAATTCCACAATCTTGTTGCCCTAACAGTAAAGAACCTCCCACGTTGCCTGAGGTTAAAACGCTTCTCCTCTAATCGCATTGTATGTCCTCGAGTCCTCATGCAATTCCTTCGAATGAACAGCTTTTTTTCTAAGCTGAGATCCCCATTGAGCTATTTATAAATTGCTATCATGTCCCCTCTCAGACGTCTCTTCTCCAGGGAGAATAAATCAAGCGATTGCAGACGCTCCTTGTAATCAAGGTCCTCCAATCCCCTAATTAGTTTAGTTGCCCTTCTCTGGACTTTCTCCAGCTCCAACACATCCCTCCTGAGGACTGGCGACCAGAACTGGACAGAATACTCCAGATGCGGTTGGACCAGAGTTTTATAAAGTGGAAGGATTATAGTCTTATCTCTGGAATACATCCCTTTCTTTATGCATGCTAATATTCTGTTGGCTTTGGAAGCTGCCGCTTGACATTGCAAGCTGCTGCCTAGTCTATCATCAACCAAGACTCCCAGATCTTTCTCCATTTTTGATTCCCCCAAGGGTTCTCCTCCTAACGTGTATTGTGTTTTTATGTTTTTAGTCCCCAAGTGCAAAACCTTACACTTCTCCACGTTAAACCTCATTTGCCATGTCGTTGCCCACTCCGTAATTTTGTCCAGGTCATTCTGTAGGATATCTGCTTCATGCTGTGCAGTTATTGCCCTGCCCAATTTTGTGTCATCTGCAAAAACTGATAACGAACTACTGATCCCATCCTCAATGCTGTTTATGAATAAATTGAACAAGGTTGGTCCCAAGACTGAGCCTTGGGGGACCCTGCTTACCACCTCAGACCAGTCTGAGTATGCACTGTTTATTACCACCCTTTGGACATGGCCTTTTAGCCAGTTCCGTATCCAAGAGCAAACCCTGCTGTCGATACCTGCAGACCTTATTTTATAAATTAAGTGCTTGTGGGGAACTGTATCAAACGCCTTAGCGAAATCCAAGTACACCACATCCACTGGTCTGCCCCTATCTAGCTCACAGCTTACCTCCTCGTAGAATGCTAAGAGATTGGTTTGACAAGAACGCCCATTTGTAAACCCGTGCTGATTACTGCTGATGATGTTGTTGTCTTTAGCATACTCTACGATATAGTCCCTTATCATCCCCTCCAGAAGTTTACATACTATCGATGTCAGACTGACAGGCCTATAATTTCCCGGGATATGCCTCTGGCCCTTTTTGAATATCGGAATCACGTTAGCCTTCCTCCAATCCCCTGGTACTTCTCCTGTCCTAATACTGTCAGCAAAGATCAGGAACAGTGGTCTAGATATAACCTTACTGAGTTCCTTGAGTACTCTCGGATGTACGCCATCCGGGCCTGGTGATTTGTTTGTGTTAAGTTTATCCAGTCTTTCCCTGATTTCACCCTCTGTTAGCCATAGAGGCAAGTCCTGTGTATTACTACTAACCATATGTAATGTTCCGGTACCTTTGGTACCCTAAATTACACTTTCCACAAGTGTATGCGCCCCACCATTTACTTTTGGAAAAGGTGCGCATACACCTTTATGACTGGAGCTGTCATCACCCAGCGCCGGACTAGATGGCTATTTAAAGCGCCGGTTCTCACTCACATGTGTTCGTTCAAACACCCTTACCTGGATGCTAACCTAGCTTGAAGCTTCCATGCTTGCAAGCTTACTTCGCTGACGGAACCTCGCTGCGCTGATCCCTGTATCCCGCTACTGGATCATCCGCCTCTCCTGAACCACCCTTCGGGTGTATCGCTAATAGTGCTAAGTACCCCGCAGGGGAATTCTCTATAAACTTATACTAAGCTTACACTATCTAGCTCTGCATAGTAAAGACTGTTTATCACATCTGCATAACTAGATTGCTAGCTCTTGAGACTACTGCTACTTTTCTGCACAAGGTTGATCTCTTTTGTATGTCCACCTGCTATTCTATCATCTGCTATCATACAACATTGCTAAACCTTCCTGCATCCATCTGCTACTGTCTCACCTTCAAGTGTCTATCACCTACCACCTCCACTCAACCTATCCCTCAACCTTCATCATTGTGTTACCACATACATAAAGTCACTCTCAGTGTACCCCTCCTTTTCCTGTGTAAAGACTGACGAGAAAAAAGCATTCAGCACGGTTGCTTTTTCAGTGTCCTCTGTAACCATCCTCCCATCATCGTTAATTATGTGTGCAATATGCTCTGCCCTAGTTTTTTTGCTGTTGATATATTTAAAGAATTTCTTTGGGTTTTTAATACTATCCTCCGCTATTTGTCTCTCAAAGTTGATTTTAGCCATCTTGATTTCGTGTTTACACTTCTTATTTGCCTCCTTGTATTGCTGGAAGGCCGATACTGTGCCCTCTGATTTATATTTCTTGAAGGCCAATTTTTTTCCCCTAATAAGTTTTTTAACGCTACGGTATATATATATATTTTTTTTCTGTTCTGATAAGAATATATATATATATATATTTGCTGATTTTTAATGATAATATATATGATATTATATATATATATATATATATATATATATATATATATATGTAGATGTGTATATATATATATATATATATATATATATATATGTAGATGTGTATATATATATATATATATATATATATATAGTCAGCAAAGAATATACACACACATATATATATATATATATGAGGCTGGATAGAGCCCCCTTGGTTTGTGTCCCATTTTTGTGGATTAAAGCTGGCGCTGACCCGTCTGGGTGTTTGGCTGAGGTGAGAGACCATTTCACTCGGTGAAGGGATTCACACACAGAGGTGTTTTGTGGATATCTGTGAATATTGGTTTCCTTGAACACTCCAGACACTGTGCACTATTTATTTCTCACTGACTGTATACTGCTATTAATTTTCACTGATTGTGCACTGATATTGCTTTTTTCACGTCACTATTGTATACATCTGGCGCATCACTATTTATTATTTGATTGTTTGGATTGTGAGGTGTGGGCACAATTTAGTGTGTGCTGCTGGTTATTTTACATTATATCATTTGCACTATATTTAGATTTTTTGATATTATTCACTGAGCTCTTTTGGGTTTGCGCTGGTAGTTTTTGTTTCATAATTAAGGGGGGTAAAACCTTCTGGGGCTGAAGTGGTTAATGTAGAAGAGAAGAAGCATGTCTCCTCTGCATTAAAAATCCTGCCTGTTTTCCTTTACTACCTAAATTTCCTCTTTAATTGAACAAGCTTATTGGACGAGGGGAAAGTTCCCTTTGCAGAGAATACACAATCATGTGCAAAGAAAGAAACAATAATAAATAAAGTTTTTTTTGCTTGCACATGATTGGATGATGAACGTCAGTCCAGCTTTACTTCATTCACTAAGCTAAGGGAAAATTTCCTTGCCAAGTAAACAGCCTATTTGCCTTTAGTAAATCAATCCAACCTATGACTGCATCTCAGTGAAAGCTGTCTTCATTTATCTGTACACTTTTACCATTGGGGACACGGATTTCATGACATTGTAACATAAATGTTATTTTCAGTGTTTGTGTGTAAAGATTTTTGAATACAGGGGTTAATATAAATGCAATTGGGAACTTATTACAATATACAGGTATGTGTGCACATGTGAATAAAAAAATAAATAAAAAAATTATAATAATAAATAAATAAATAAATTATATATATATATATATATATATATATATATATATATATATATATATATATATATATATATATATATATATATACTGTATATAGTGCCTTGCAAAAGTATTCGGCCCCCTTGAACTTTCCAACCTTCTGCCACATTTTAGGCTTCAAACATAAAGATATAAAACTGTCATTTTTTGTGAAGAATCAACAAGTGGGGACACAATCATGAAGTGGAACGAAATTTATTGGATATTTCAAACTTTTTTAACAAATAAAAGACTGAAAAATTGGGCGTGCAAAATTATTCAGCCCCCTTAAGTTAATACTTTGTAGCGCCACCTTTTGCTGCGATTACCATTGGGGACACGGATTTCTTGACATTGTAACATAAATGTTATTTTCAGTGTTTGTGTGTAAAAAATTTTTTTTAATACAGGGGTTAATATAAAAGCAATTGGGAACTTATTACAATATACAGGTATGTGTGCACATGTGAATAAAAAAATAAAAAATAAATAAATAAATAATAATAATTAATATTAATAAAAAAAAATACATAATAAATAAATATATATATATAGAGAGAGAGAAAACAGAAACATGTTGCGCTAACAGAACACAAGGAATTATGGAACATTTGATTTGTATTACGGGTTGTTGTTGGTGATGGGTGATGCAGGAAAACAGAAATTATATTTTTGTATTTCAGGGAAATATAGATTTTCAGAGCAGTATAGCAGAAATAAAATGTTGATAACATGTACTAAATATTTTCACATTATTTTTAGAATATCTTATTCTTTGAATAATATCCAGCAAAATAATACTGAAGAGGTGTCAGTGAAAATGAATGTTTTGTAGTGCAGAATTTTTATTTTTGAAATAATATCACTTGCTCCCACCTCTACTAGAAAAATAAAAGCTGGTCCATAGTTGTCTTGTTTAAAGGTTCTGTCCTAGAGATGAAATCTGTTTCCATCGGAGAGGTCTATAGAGGAGATCGGAGTGTCAGGTAGAGAGGACACACAGGTTCTCCCCCCACCCTGCACCATCTCACCGTCTATAAAAGCATTCAGCATCTCCCTGAGATCTCCATCCATCCCCCCCCTGTGTCTCATTACACTGCCGAGATCTCACTGAGGCCTCATGATGTAAGACGGTTTATTTATATTCCTTTTTTTTTTTCTTTGTAAATAATTTTTTTTTGGTTTTATCACATATACAATCCAAGAGATATTACAGTATGCTGAGTACAATATATAATGGTCAAGATATGAAGTACAAGGTGTACAAGTATATAGTATAAGAACAATGTACAAGCAATGTGCAATACAGAGTAGGGATGATCGAACTTTTGAAAAGTTTGGGTCGACCAGAACACCCGAATTTCCCGAAAGTTCGGTTCGGATTCCAGAACCCCATTGAAATCAATGGGACCCGAACTTCTGGAATAAAAAACACAATTTTGAAGCTCTAAAACCCAATAAATGCCCCTAAAAAGTGCCTAGGGTTCTGGGTCATGCCCCAGGGACTATGAATCAGACAAAAAAAAGTTCTTCAAAATTGTCGTTTTTGATAGAGAGCCAATTATTGAAAAAATTATTGGAAAAAAAAAAAGAGATTTCTTTGGATTTAGTGTCTGGGGGGTCTAAAAAGTGTACCTGTGAAGTTTCATCTCTGTAGCATGTCCAGAACCAGAAAAAAAACTGATTATTTTTTCTAATTTCATTAGTGCAGGGATGGTGTTACCCTCCTTTCACACCTGGGCGTTTTTGTTTCAGGCATTATTCAGGCGTTTTTTCTTAACTTCTGTATAGGGGTATATATATATATATATATATATATGTACATATATGTGTGTGTGTGTGTATATATATATGTGTATATATGTGTATATATATATCTATATATATATATATATATATATATATATGTGTGTGTGTGTATATGTGTGTGTGTGTGTGTGTATATATGTATATGTATACCCCTAACCCAGAATCTGCAGAGTTCGGTCACCCTGACATGGCAGAGTTAGGTCACCCTAAACTACACTACGGTCACCCTGACACCTAATACTATCCCTACAAAAACTAGATTTTTGAATCTAACTATAGTGGTATATAGTACCCTAACTACACTGCATATCCCTTTCCTCACACTAATAATTGCAAAATGACACTGGAGCTTTACAAGCAGCAGGAGAAACACAAATGCTTCTACTCTCTTCCACAGCCCCTGTATTACAGTGCTAGAGGTTTGGCGGGGCTATGTTATATACTGGGGGGCGTACTCACTACTGATTGGCCTCTGGACCCCCTAGTCACTCCAATCACATTCCTAGCAGACTCCTGTCCCCTCAATTGGCTTTTACTGATATTTCTGGGCCAATCAAGGGCTTTTAAAGCCCAGTTCCTGTCCCATTGCATTTTGGGCAGTTCTGGTGGCCGAATTCCGAACTTTTACCGCAAAAAGTTCGGAATTCGCCCGAATTTCGAACACCCAATGTTCGGGTCAAACCGATGGTCGACCCGAACCGTTCGATCATCCCTAATACAGAGAATAAAGAAGGTGGCCCCAGAGTACTTATCAAGTCAGAGTGTTCATTAAGGACATTCAGTAAGGATATTCAATAAGGATATTCAATGTGGGGAATGGGGGGAGGTGGACCAAGCTTGGGATGATTTGTGTATTAGAAGGTTCGTACTCTTTGGATTCAGGGTAGGTCAACCCCCCACAAGTCCTGGCCAGTGGTCCATCCTCAAGACCAAGTGTAAGGTAAACCGGATTTCCTCCACCAGAAGGCCAGTACGGACTTTCGCTCACACCCGTGCACATTGCACACCTGCACTCACCAATTAGCATTTGGCTCCCAGTGGCCTATTTAAACTGCTCTAATACTGTGAGCAGTTGCTGAATGGTCTTCAGCTTGTTCCCGTGGTTCTGAGACCTGATCTGTTGTTACTTCTCACCTGTGTATGACCCGGCCTGCCTTTGGACTTTGGCTCTGCCCGTGCTCCTGCTCTGTTGCTTACTATCCTGACCTTGGCTTGCTTAAACGGATCTGATCTGCCTGCTTACCTTGTACCGCGCTGCCCGGCTGTTATCGACCTTGGCTTATCTTCTGGACTTGCTTGCTTGCTGATTCTGTACCTCACTGCCAGGTTTCTGCTGGCTACTGCTCCCACGCTTTGGTGCCAAGCTGCCACTGCGCCCTGTTCCAAGGACTGCAACTACCAGCTGTACCCACCTACGGAGTGAACACCACCAGCTAGCCGCTACGGCACTCGTGCCACTCCTTGCCTTACACTCTCTGTTCCCACCTTCAGGAGTGTCAGACAGGAGGAGCAAGAGAGGCCTCCACAACATTCCAGTCTTCACCAGGTACGTGATACCAAGTAACCCAGTGGATGCTCAGCTGGAAAGGTCTCCAAGTCTGCTCTTGCCCCTAGATAATCATGCACCATATGATGGAGGCGCTGCCGACAGTTACTTGAACCTAACAGCCCTGGGTTCTGCTGAGGACTAAAGAACTATTTAAAGGCATCGGTCAACCGGCTGCCTTCTTCACCGCTCCTTCTTTGGCTGAACGATGCCTCAGAAACACGTCCAGAGTATGTTGACCTCCCAGTTTCTGGAAAGGTGGTACACACATTTTTTTTTCAAGGCCTCCTCAAGATGTTTCATCCTCTGCTCCCTCTGGGAAGGCTGGATGAGCTCTGCAACTTTATCCTTGTAATGTGAATCAAGAATGGTTGCCAACCAGTAATTATCCCTCTCCTTGATAGCAAAAATGCTCGGGTCCTTTCACAGGCTTTGCAGATTCAGAGAGCCCATGCAACGTAAGTTGGAGGAGGCATGAGCTTCTGAGTCCTCTCGGTCACTAAGGATGACATTGTCAGCAGGAGCAACCTCTCCCCAACCATGTACAACTCCTGGGGTTTCTGGGGAATTAAAACCACCCCTTGAAGACTGCTGTATGCTATCCTCTACATCCATGCTGCTGAAATCCTCTTCCTCCTGTGTGTTTTGTGGCCCTGCAGGAATGATATCTGCATAAAGGGGGCCTTGTGAGGAAAGGAAGTCTTCCTCTTCCTCACGCTGTTACACCTCAAGTGCCCTGTCCATGATTCCACGCAGTGTGTGCTCCAGCATGTAGACTAGTGGGATAGTGTCACTGATGCATGCATCGTCCCGCCTCACCATCCTTGTGGCCTCCTCAGATGGTGACAGGACAATGCATGCATCCTTTATCAAAAGCTACTGGCATGGCGAAAAAAAGCCAAGCTCCCCTGACCCTGTCCTTGTGCCATACTCACACAGGTACTCATTGATGGCCCTCTGCTGCATGTGCAGCCACTGCAGCATTGCCAACGTTGAGTTCCACCTGGTGGGCATGTCACAAATGAGGTTGGTGCGCAGGTTGAATTCCGGTTGAATGTCAGATAAGCGAGCACTGGCATTGTACGAATGGCAAAAATGGCCACAGACTTTTCTGGCCTGCCTCAGGAGATCTTGGAAGCCCGGGTATCTGCTCAAGAAACGCTACACCACCAGATTCAGAACATATGCCAAGCATGAAACATGTGTCAAGTGTCTCTATCGGAGGGCAGAGAGAAGGTTGGTGCCATTGTCGCATACAACCATTCCTGGCTCAAGCTGTCCTGGCGTCAACTATCTCTGAGCCTGCCCCTAAAGAGCTGACAGAATCTCTGCACCAGTGTGACTCCAATCCCCTAGACAGACCAACTGAAGCACAGCATGGCATCTTTTAGCCTGACTGCTTGCGTAGCCCCTTGAACCCTTAGGGAGCACTGCTGCTTCAGATGACAATTGAGCAGAAGAGGACATGGAGGAGGAGGTGGTGGAGCAGCCAGATGTGGCAGAACCAGCACCAGGTTTTTGAAGGCGTGGTGGCAAAAGAAGCTGGAACACCAAACCCTGTCCTGCATCCTTCCCAGCTGCCAGCAGAGTTACCCAGTGCACCGTGAACGAAATGTAACATCTCTGTCCATGCCTCCTGGACCAAGAGTCAGCAGTAAGGTGCACCTTACTGCTGACCGCTCTGTCCAATGAGGCCAAAACACTACCTTCCACATCACAGTAGAGAGCCGGAATGGCCTTACGTGAAAAGAAATGCCTTTTTGGGACCTGCCACTGTGGTGCAGCACATTCCACAAATTTGCGAAAAGGGGCAGAGTCTACCAGATGAAAAGGCAGCAATTGTAATGCTAGCAATTTTGCCAAGCTAGCATTAAGACGCTGAGCATGTGGATGTCTGGGACAGTATTTCTTTCTATGGTTCAGCAGCTGGGTTAGTGAAATTTGCCTGCTGCTCAAATAAAGCGGTGGTGTACTGCTAGCAGATTGGGTGCAAGTCTCTGTGCCACTCATTGCTATACCATCATCCCTCTCAAAGCTGGTATTTGAGAAGGCGCAAGGTATAAGGTTAGAGATCCCAGATGAGGAGCAAGGTGATGTATGCTTGTTTTGATCTGGTGGCTCTTTTAGGTGCTGCTGCCAATGGACTGCATGGCAGGTCATCATATGCATTGTCAAGCATGTAGTGCCAAAGCGGCTGGTGTTCTGGCCACGCTTCATCCACTGCAGACAGATGTTGCAAACAGCAAAGCTGCGGTCTACTGCACAGGTGCTGAAAAAAGCCCACACTAATGAACTTTTGCGAGTCTGCAGGGAGTTTGCAGCACCCTGCACCTGTGGAGCTCTGTGCTGTGACACAATAGGTTGGCTACTGCTATGGCGGCCCCTGGAACACTCCTCCTCCTTTATCCTGTCAGGCACCCAAGTACAGTCAGTGACCTCATCATCCCCTCCCTCCTCGTCACTGGAGCAAAATTGTCAATATGCGTCAGCTGTGGCAACATGACTGCTGTTCTCTTGTTCGTCATTGTCACCCCCTCTTTCTAGTCTCACGTTATTCCCTTCATCAACCTTCAAACCAACATCACAGCTTTCAAATTGCTACGCATCCTCCAGTAGCATGTCACTGACACTATGATTGAATAGATCAGGTGACTCCTCCGTGCATGATTGTGGGGCGACAGAAGGAGTAGCTGTGGAGAAGGAACCTGTGGAATGGGTCGCTTTGGCAGCTGCGGTGGAAGGCAAACTACTGTGAGCGTGGGTGTCAGAGAACGAGGAGGACGAGGACGGCTTATTGATCCACTCCACCAACTCTTTAACATGTTGTGGCTGAAAAACATGGGCAACATCGGAAATAATGGATGGGCGTGCCCCGCCTGCAGAGGATGCACTATGTCGACTGTGACCACCACTTTTCACAATGGACACAGAGGCTGCTTGCCCTCTTTTCGTGGCCTGTGAGCGTTGGCCTCTCCTTGTCGGCCTTTCAGACATGATGTTGATAGATATCAATATAGGGTATACGCAACTGACCAACAGATAATCAATGACTTGATATGATGTATTCAATAGCCCTATATATAGATAGAGATGTGATGGGAATAGGGTATATGCAAGTGACCAATTAAAATACTCTATCACCTGATATGATGTAATCAATAGCCCTATTTGTAGATAAAGATGTGATGGGTATACAGTATACGCAATGACCTGATATGATGTAATTTATAGCCCTATATATATAGAGAGAGAGAGATCTATGTATGGTATATGGTGTACGGTATGCACTACGGAATATACTTCTCACTATCTGATCTCTGAACTTGTAAAAAGCACAAATCTCTCTCCCTCCCTACACTGCTATTAATGTCTCACTGCACTGTTTGACAAACTGCAAAAAAAGCTTCTCTCTCCCTGCCTCTAACGCGTTTCTCTCCTTGTCTCCTAACCCGCACAATCACACTACATGCTGCGTCTGCACGAGCAGTCTTTATGTAGTTTGGGGCGTGTACTTGGCCCCTGAGCCATGATTGGCTAAAAGCAGCCTGCCTTTTGTCCAATCATGGCAGAGATCATTTGATTGGCCAAAGCATGAGGTCAGGGTGCATGCTTTAGCCAATTGCATAACGTGCTGCACTTTGTTTTATGGGCATGAGCGCGCAAAGTGCATTATGGGATCTTTAATTACCCACGAAGAAGCACATTTGTTCATCATTCGACGAAAGATCGATGTTGGAGTCGAACTTAGCTTCGACTCGAACTTGAAGCTCATCCCTACTCATCAGTGCCCATCAGTGTCACCTATCAGTGCCCATCAGTTCTTTATATTACTGACTCCTCATCAGTGCCCATCAGTGTCACCCATCAGTGTCCATCAGTGCCACCTACTGGTGCAAATCAGTGCTGCATATCAGTGCCGCCGCATATCAGTGCTGCATATTACTGACTCCTCATCAGTGCCACCTCATCAGTGCCCAGCTGTGTCACCCAGCAGTGTCCATCAGTGCCACCTATTGGTGCTCATCAGTGCCGAATATCAGTGCCGCCTATCAATGCTGCGTATTACTGCCTCCCCATCAGTACCACTCATCAGTGCCCTTCAGTGTCACCTATCAGTGTCCATCAGTGCCACCTATTGGTGCTCATCAGTGCTGCATATCAGTGCTGGCAATCAGTGTCCATCAATGCTGCATATTACTGCCTCCCCATCAGTGCAACCTCATCAGTGCCCATCAGTGCAGCCTCACCAGAAAAGATCAGTGAAGAAGAAAAATTACTTATTTACAAAATTATCTGACTAAGAAAAACTTTTTT
Organism: Pelophylax lessonae; assembly: GCF_965119305.1. NCBI lineage: Eukaryota > Metazoa > Chordata > Amphibia > Anura > Ranidae > Pelophylax > Pelophylax lessonae. The sequence goes on along the minus strand of NC_138773.1, from coordinate 7,728,902 downwards.
TACAAATTTTTCAGTATTTTTTAATTTTTTTTTTTTGCACAAATTAAAAAAAAAAAAACAGCAGTGACTGAATAAAAAAAAAAGAAAGCTTTATTTGTGTGAAAAAAATGATACAAATGTCATATGTGTACAGTGTTGCATGACCTGAGCCCGGTATTGAAGTGGTTAAAGTGGATGTAAACCCCCCAATATACCCAGTGAAGAGACTGACCTCAGGTGATACACAGAGATGAAGCAAATCCTCCTACATAAGTTGTACCTGTTTATCTGCAGTCTTCTCTACTTCTGTTCAAAGTCCAGAATTTATAAAGCTTCTCTCAGCTGTCAGAAAAAAGGGGGCGTAGAGCTGAAGTTACACTCTGCAGAACTCAATGAGAGCTGATTGGAGGAAAGGGACACATTCTTCACACAGCAGACAGGAACAGAGTTGAGGCTGTCAACCACAGACTGTGTGCAGGAGATCCCTCCCCGGTCACCCTTATTTTTTTCTAACTAAATAGGTTTTATTGAACATTTTCATAAAAGTGATCATTACATAAAGAGTAGGCATTGTGGTTTAACAGACATTCTGATTCTCTAATAGAACATTTTCGAGTTTCAATTCTTATGAAAATCAGTAAGTGTAGGAGCGACTCATTGGAGGTAATGCAGTTGTTACCGGGGTAAAAGAGATGAAGGGAAAAAAGAACAGAACAGAAAAGCTGAAGATGAAACCATCTTGTGTGTAGGTAGGTCCATAGTCCAATGGTGAACCTGGCCGCGCCACAGATCCCCCCGAACACCCCTCTGGGAGCAAACTGTGTCCGGTGGATGGCGCAGCCCATTCTCACCTCCGGACATGGCTCCCACTCTTTGAGATTTTACCTAGGAACCATAAAGAGAATGAGAATGTATAACCTCGAGTATACTACGATCAATAGATTTTGATAAGTGGAAGTCAGTTCAATGTTGTGCTTCTGGAATCAGTAAGCCATGGTTCCCAGTCTCTGTAGAATGTTGCAGTGGATAATTTGGCTGTGGAGGAAAGGTATTCCATTTTGAGATGGTTGTTTAGGATTGTGATCACATCCTGGAGATTTGGAGGTTGTAGAGATTTCCATCTTCTGGAGATTGCTAACCATGGAGCAATGAGGATGTGGGTGACTACGGTTTGGAATGGTTTAGTCCATGTTGGTATTGCCAATCCCAGTAGGAGACCAAGTGAGGATAGTTTGGCTGACATGGGGATAACTGAGTGAAGGAAATTTTGTATCTGATTTCAAAAGCTTTGGAGGGCCAGGCAGTCCCACCACATGTGGAACAGGGTGCCTGGAAGTCTACAATTTCTCCCCTGTCACCCTTTTACATGTCGGTGTCAGGAAAATCTTTCAGAAGCGATAGCAGTGAAATGAGGCAGCAGACAGAAATTATTATTATACAGGATTTATATGGCGCCAACCGTTTGCACAGCACTTTACAACATGAGGGGCAGACAGTACAATTACAATACATTTCAATACAGGAGGAATCAGAGGGCCCTGCTTGTTAGAGATTACAATCTAATGACACTTAGTACTCTGCATTGAGTCATGTACACACTATAGAGGGATATGCTTTGTTCATATTTCAGAAGTTTTTTTGGGTGCGTGTAGCACAGCCAGTGTCCTAGTTCTTCATTCAGTGTCCTAGTTCTTCCTTCAGTGTCCTAGTTCTTCATTCAGTGTCCTAGATCTTCCTTCAGTGTCCTAGTTCTTCATTCAGTGTCCTATTTATTGATTCAGTGTCCTAGTTCTTCGTTCAGTATCCTAGTTATTCATTCAGTGTCCTAGTTCTTCCTTCAGTGTCCTAGTCCTTCCTTCACTGTCCTGGTTCTTCCTTCACTGTCCTAGTTCTTCCTTCAGTGTCCTTGTTCTTCATTCAGTGTCCTAGTTCTTCGTTCAGTGTCCTAGTTATTCATTCAGTGTCCTAGTTCTTCCTTCAGTGTCCTAGTTCTTCATTCAGTGTCCTAGTTCTTCCTTCAGTGTCCTAGTTCTTCATTCAGTGTCCTATTTATTGATTCAGTGTCCTAGTTCTTCGTTCAGTATCCTAGTTATTCATTCAGTGTCCTAGTTCTTCCTTCAGTGTCCTAGTCCTTCCTTCACTGTCCTGGTTCTTCCTTCACTGTCCTAGTTCTTCCTTCAGTGTCCTCGTTCTTCATTCAGTGTCCTAGTTCTTCGTTCAGTGTCCTAGTTATTCATTCAGTGTCCTAGTTCTTCATTCAGTGTCCTAGTTTTTCATTCAGTGTCCTAGTTTTTCATTCAGTGTCCTAGTTCTTCCTTCACTGTCCTAGTTCTTCATTCAGTGTCCTAGTTTTTCCTTCACTGTCCTAGTTCTTCCTTCACTGTCCTAGTTCTTCATTTAGTGTCCTAGTTCTTCATTCAGTGTCCTAGTACTTCATTCAGTGTCCTAGTTCTTCATTCACTGTCCTAGTTCTTCGTTCAGTGTCCTAGTTTTTCATTCAGTGTCCTTGTTCTTCATTCAGTGTCCTAGTTTTTCATTCAGTGTCCTAGTTCTTCATTCAGTGTCCTAGTTTTTCATTCAGTGTCCTAGTTCTTCCTTCACTGTCCTAGTTCTTCATTCAGTGTCCTAGTTTTTCCTTCACTGTCCTAGTTCTTCCTTCACTGTCCTAGTTCTTCATTTAGTGTCCTAGTTCTTCATTCAGTGTCCTAGTACTTCATTCAGTGTCCTAGTTCTTCATTCACTGTCCTAGTTCTTCGTTCAGTGTCCTAGTTATTCATTCAGTGTCCTAGTTCTTCATTCAGTGTCCTAGTTTTTCATTCAGTGTCCTAGTTCTTCATTCAGTGTCCTAGTACTTCATTCAGTGTCCTAGTTCTTCATTCACTGTCCTAGTTCTTCATTTAGTGTCCTAGTTCTTCATTCAGTGTCCTAGTTCTTCATTCAGTGTCTTAGTTCAATTGTTTCTCTATCACTTACTGCTGGCTAAAGAGGTGGAGCCTTTTTATGGAGTACAAAAAAATTTCTTCAGAACCGCAAAGTTTATTGTAAAGACACAGATGAATATTTAAATCTTCCGCATGTTTTACAAAAAATATTAAAAAAGTACATTTTATATAGAGTTTGTCATCATTAAAGCGGAGCTCCACCCATTTTGTATTGTTGCAATGTATGGTAAAAGCATTGCGAATGCTTTTACAAATGACAACTTTTTTTTTTTGCAAGTAAATACCTTTATATCCCTTTTTTTCGGCAGCACAGCGATTACGTCACTAGGTGATTCTCAAGGGCTCCTGGGATAGCAGAGTCATGTATCTGTAGGAGAATCGCCTAGTGACAAAATCTCGTGTTTTTTGCAGACCGTTGCTATGGCAATGTGTCAGGAGGAAGGAGAGTCACGGTGGCATAGATACAAGAGGGCTTCAGATGCCCACAGTGGACATGGACCGTGCCAGCTTTTGTGATCCAGGTAGTTTTAACTAGTGAAGGACGAACTTCGGCCGGGACGGTTCACGAATGTTAGCCACAAACTTTCTCAAATGTTCGCGAACCACAAGTTTGCGGCAGGCCCCATAGACTTAAATGGGAGGCGAACTTTGAAAACCTTTAGGACATATTTCCAGCCACAAAAGAATTACTAGCTGTGCAAAAATAGTCCCAACACATGGACACTGACATAACAGAAGTATTGCAACTGGAAAAGTTGCCCTAAAAAAATTTTAATTTTTTTTTACAGCAAAAAAAATGTATTTTTTTTTTTAAATCAGCCAGAACTGACAGCAGCCGACAAATACATGCCAAATACATATAGGGTCCATTCACACATCTGTAAAATGGATCCGCATCCGTTCCACAATTTGGCGGAACGTTTACACCTATTGATTTTCAATGTCACTCTGAAAAATTAGGCATTCACAAGATACATAAGTAAGTGTCAGTAAGTACAGGCTCCAAAAATTAGCCCACATGGGTTTACCTGACAGCTAAGAACGTTGTATTCTATGGCTGAAGGTTCATTAGGCATTCACAGGATACATAAGTAAGTATCAGTAAGTACAGGCCCCAAAAATTAGCCCAAATGGGTTTACTTGACAGCTAAGAACGTTGTATTCTGTGGCTGGAGGTACATTAGGCATTGACAGAAAAAATAATTGTCGGCCATGAAAGGCCCCAAAAATGTGGCATTCAATGGACATGAAATGCCTTTTATGCCCCTGTATTTACCGAAGACAAGGACCATGAATTGTTGTGGGTGGATGGTGGTCCGATATTTGTGGTCTGTCATGAGGAATCGTAATCAAACATGGTCTACTGGTCACACGTGTGGAATTCCTCTGAGATCCATGACTCATTCATTTTTATAAATGTGAGGTAGTCAACACTTTCATGAGCTAGGCGAGTACACTTATCGGTCACAATCCCCCCTGCTGTGCTGAACGTCCTTTCGGACAGGACACTGGAGGGGGGGGGGGCAAGCCAACAGTTCCATTGCAAATTGTGCAAGCTCTGGCCAGAGGTCAAGCCTGTCCACCCAGTAGTCCAGGGGTTCATCACTCCTCAGAGCGTCCACATCGGCCGTTAAACCGATGTAGTCGGACACCTGTCGGTCTAGGCGTTCTCTGATGCTGGATCCGGAGTACAGCTGTTGATTGGTCGGCTGAAAGAATGATTTCATATCTGAAGTGACCAACACATCTTCAAACCACCCTCTTCTTGCAGGCGATGTTGGATTGCTACCCGCAACTCTTTCTCTGTGAGTGGAAATTCCTCTGCCAGCGCACGCAAAAGCAGAATACAGCATTTATCGAAGCAAGGCCTGAAAGTGCTGCATTCTGACCGCCCTCTGTGATGGTGGTAACATTTCTGCCATTTTTTGTTTGTACCAGGGGTCTAAGTACATTGCCACCCAGTACTGGTCCTTGACTCCTCTTCAGACTCCTGTTGTTGACTTGTCTCAGATGGAGTAGCACCCACTGGGAATTCATCCAACATTGCGACTTCCTCATCTTCCTGCTCCTGCTCCTCGACGGCTTGATCAATGACACCACGCAATGCACACTCCAGAAAGAAGGCGTAAGGTACGATGTCACTGATGGCGCCCTGGCCATGACTGACCAGTTTGGTGATCTCATCAAATGGCCACAGAAGTCTGAATTCACCACGCATCAGCAGCCACTGGCGAGGTGAAAAAAACCCAAGCTCCCCAGAACCTACCAACTGTCAATTTGAGCGGGGTCAGCCACTGATCTGCCTGTGAACGCAAAGCTGAAAGGAATGCAGGACCAGTATGACTGACACAACAGACACAGCACAGCATGGCAACGTCTCACCTGACATGTGGAATAGGTTCTGGGCATCTTGGGCGGCGCAGCGGAAAAGGAGGAGTCAGCCGAGGAGGAGAGGGAGGATGGAGGAGGAGGAGGAGGAGGAGAAGAAGAGGCAGGCCTGCATGCAATCCGTGGCGGTAAAACCAAATCTACACGGGTGCCACGGGTTACATGCTTGACGGCCATCAGAAGGTTCACCCAGTGGGCAGTAAAAGTTATATACCTTCCCTGCCCGTGTTTTGCTAGACCATGTGTCTGTGGTCAGATGTATCTTGGCACCGACACTGTGTGCCAGAAATACATTCACTTGCCGCTGAACATGGCCATACAGCTCTGGAATGCCTTTCTCCAAGAAATATTTCCTGCCTGGGACCTTCCATTGTGGTGTTCCAATGGCCACAAATTTCCGAAAGGCCTCCGAGTCCACCAGTTGATATGGCAGTAGTTGGCGGGCTATCAGTTCTGACAAGCCAGCAGTCATCCATTTGGCAGGAGGGTTACCTGGCGTCATCCTTTTTTTTTATGCTCCAACATGTGGGCCACGGAACCCTGCCCTTTTCCAGAACAACGTGAGGATGGCATGATGGAAGGTGGAGAGGATGGAAGACAATTGTGAGGAGAGAGGAGAAGGGGAAGGAGAAGAGCCTGAATGGTGAGAGCCTGGAGTGTGGCTTTGTGGGTTCTGACGGTGTTGCTCCCATTGGGCTCGGTGATGGGAGTCCAGGTGCCTTCTTAAGGCGGTCATCACTAGTTGAGTGTTGGGCTTACTGCGACTTATGCGTTGACTGCAAAGGCTGCAGATGGCAACACTATTGCAGCGGACACATTAAAAAAAGCCCACACTGCGGAGCTATGTGCCGGCATCCTGGGAGCGCCAGATGTGACCATACATTTTTGATGTCTCGCTCCTGATACATTAGCACTCTGCTTTGTCCCTCCTGTGCAATGTAACTTCCGCCTGCTTCTCCTCCCTATCTGCTGGTCCATCTCTCCCTCTGAACTCCCTTCCTCTTTCTCTCTTGTGGCCACCCACGTGATGTCCATAGACTCGTCATCATCCACGTCACCTTCCCCACCACTAACATTTGAGATCTCGGAGTAGGCAGCAACAGCGGGGACCAACCTCCTTGGGCTGATCTGGGTACTGTCGTCAGACTGCTGAGTGGCGGCTGTTGCTACCTCCTCTTCCTGATCCGATGCCAAGAATGGCTGCACATCACAAATGTCTTTTGATGGATTAGAAAATAATTCCAGTGATTCAAGCAGAGGGTATATGGTGGTGGTGGTGTTGGTGGTGTCTTTGGGGGTGCACACAGTAGAGAGTGAAGAGGGTGCAGATAGAGAGGATGAGGAGGGTGCAGAGGAGGAAGGCTGAGTGAGCCGCTCAACCAAGTATGGTGTGTCCTTTGTCATAATCGAAAGCACCTTCTGAAACTTCACACTTTGGCTCCGGCCTAGTGCTCCTGCCCTACCCCTACCACCCCTGCGTAAGGGCCTGCCTCTTCCTCTGCCTTTCAGTTTTTAAATTACCCTGTGACAAAAGTCTCTAGAGAATCGCAGTATATGTTGAAGAAAGTATATAATACCCCGCTTCAATCTGTGGTATTGGGGGGCACTGGTCTATCATACCAGTTCTACAAAAAATTGGCCAGTAAGTTTGTCACTGTGTGTAGCAGAGTTAACGCAGCAAAAGAGGCCACATTTTTGCAGGACTAAAATACACTGTTATAAAAGTATACTGTTACATAACACCCCACTTCAATCTGTGGTATTGGTGGGGCCACTGGTCTATCACACCAGTTCTACAAAAAATTGGCCAGTAACTGTTGTCACTGTGTGTAGCACAGTTAACGTAGCAAAAAAGGCCAAATTTTTGCAGGACAGAAATACACTGTTATAAAAGTATATTGTTAGATAACACCCCATTTCAATCTGTCGCTTAGGGGGGGGGGGGGCACTGGTCTATCAGACCAGTGAAAATATTTTTTTAAAAGTGCTTTTGTCACTCTTTGTAGTTGTAGTATTGCTGCAGAAACGCTCACCACACCAGTCACAATGCGGCACAGTGCACAATACAAATCCACTATAATATGCGTTCTATATTACAAAGTATATTATAAGTGTATTACACCCCTATATAGTGCACTGCACACCTATACCAAATACCAGTCCTTAAAATTACTTTTGTGGACCTTAACAGAGCGATTTGTGTCACTGACAATCTGTCCCTGGTGCAAACAGCAAACCTCTCCCTACACTGACAAAAAGCAGAAATGTGAAATGGCCAACAGGTCAGGTCTATTTATAAGGTAGGGGGTATGTCCATGTGCTGAGATGTCTCAATTGGCTGTCCTGTTGGCTGTGCCATGGGTCAAAGTTCTAGTTTTAACTTTATTAAAAGGACTACACAATAGATACTATCTAAATGTTGTAGATAAAGTGGACCAAATTACAGCGGAGTATTAAAAGAACAAATTGACTCAGGGGATTGGAACTCCGCTTTAATTTACGACTTTATGACTTTTTGGATTTATCTGTCCTAGCTGTACTAAAATGAAAAGAGAAAATGAGGAATCATTTAAACAGACCCTGAAGATCAGAACTATTGTTCCAAAGTCTTTATTAAAGTTCTTGGCCTGAAGCCCACTCTGACCAGGGCTCTTCGGACAGCAGCTTTCAATTCATGGTTTCTCAAACTGTATATTATAGGATTGAGGAAAGGGGTAAGGCTTGCATAAGCAATAGTCAGCAGTCTGCTCATCAGGAATTCCTTAGTCTTGGGTTGAAAGTAGTTGAAAAATGAAGTCCCGTAAAAGATGAAGACCACTATTAGGTGGGAGATGCAGGTGGAGAAAGCCTTCATTCTTCCATCTTGAAGTTTAATTCCAAAGACGGTTTTGAAAATATAGACGTATGAGAGGAAGGTGACAGAGAAGACAACTACTGCATAAATGGTTGACAGATATAAAAGTAAGTCATTTAGGTATGGATCAGAACATGATAGATGAATAACCTGATAAAGCTCACAGAACAACCCTGGGATGATGGTGGAGTGACAGAAAACCAGTCTTAGCAAGCAAAGTGTGTGCATCAAGGAGTAGGCCAACCCAAAGGTCCAGGCACTAAATGCCAACTGAATGCACAAGTAAGTGCTAATTATGGTTGTGTACCGTAGAGGATGACAGATTGCAACATATCGATCGTAAGACATAACCGCTAACAGAAAGACCTCAGTGCAGGCAAACAATAAGAAGAAGAAGACCTGGGTTAAACAAGTGGAATATAAAGTCACCCTGCTGCCATAAAAAAATTCCACTGACACATGAGAACCAGGAACAGAGGCGGTAAAGATATCTACAGCTGAGAGGTTTCCCAAGAAAAAGTACATGGGGGACTGCAGGTGGGAGTCCTTGACCACCAATAAAATTATGAGAATATTTCCAGCCAGGGACAGCACATAAAGAATGAGGAAAATTGTAAATATCGGGATCCGGGAATGTGTGAAGTCTGACAAGCCCAGCAAAATAAACTCAGGCTGAGAAGTTAGATTTCCGATCGGTAATGTCTTCAACAACTGATGGGGCTGCACCATGATTATTCAATAGACTTTGTTAGATTGGGTTTTCCATGATTACTGAAGACTCTGTGTAGGGCCTTCTACAAAAATAAGTTTAAAACAAATATATTTATTGGGCGTTGCAACGTTTTGGCATGGCACGGGAGATGATACTGGCATGGTACAGGAGATGGTACAGACATGGCACAGATGGTACAGACATGGCACAGATGGTACAGGCATGGTATAGGAGATGTAGTGCTGTGGGCATGGTACAGGAGATGATACTAGCATGGTAAAGGAGATGGTACAGACATGGCACAGATGGTACAGACATGGCACGGATGGTACAGGCATGGTACAGGAGATGTAGTGCTGTGGGCATGGTACAGGAGATGGTACAGGCAGGGTACAGGAGATGGTTCAGGCATGGTACAGGAGATGGTACAGGCATGACACAGGAGATGGTTCAGGCATGGCACAGGAGATGGTTCAGATATGGCACAGGAGATGGTACAGGCATGGCACAGGAGATGGTACAGGCATGGCACAGGAGATGGAACAGGCATGGTACAGGATATGGTACAGGTATGGCACAGGATATGGTACAGGATATGGTACAGGAATGGCACAGGAGAGGGTACAGGCACGGTACAGGAGAAGGTTCAGGCATGGCACAGGAGATGGTACAGACATGGCACAGACGGTACAGACATGGCACAGATGGTACAGGCATGGTACAGGAGATGTAGTGCTGCGGGCATGGTACAGGAGAATCTCCTGTACCATGCCCGCAGCACTGCATCTCCTGAGGAGATGCATGGGCTGCGGAGGAGTCTCACTTACCTTTCCGCCTGACATTTAAAAATGGCGCCGCCCAGCGTCAACACGTCACCGCGCATGCGCCGTCTGCCTGGGAAAATCCGAACGTGTATGGGCTTTTCCAATTGGCGGCGGAGCATGCGCACTGACCGGGGAAAAGGTAAGTGAGATTGTGACTCAAGTATAAGCTGAGGGGGGCTTTTTCAGCATAAAAAAATATGCTGAAAAAGTCGGCTTATACTCCAGTATATACGGTAAATGTATTACAATGCAGTAATCTGTGGTTTTAAAAGATACAGAATGATACACATGTGAACAGAGCAATTAGAATAATGAGAAATATTTTATCTGCATGCGCCGATTCAATTATCACACTTAGAGCTCCATGTCTATATAACACAATTTAACCTCTAGACAATTGATGGCCGGACGGTGGCTTTCCTATCCCAGCGGCTTTCCCACGATCAGTCACTGGCCGTATCCATGGATCGCTGCCCCCACCATGTGACCAATCACATCAGGTCACATGACAGTTGTACACAATGGATGGCTTGCTTTCATGCCATCGATTATGTACAATTGTGTTGCTAGCTGTGATTGGTCACAGTGATCACATGGTACAGACAGGGTCAATCACAGCCCATCTGTAGCATGCAATTAGCTTTGAGCAATCACAGCTAATCATAATAAAACAAACTGAATGATTCTGTTTGATTCAGAAAAATATTGCTTATAGCAATGTAATTCACTGCTACAAGCAAACATAATATGATAAAAAAATCCTTTCCCAGAGTATTACAGTGTCACTATGGTAACGTTATATTACTCTGGTCACACTCTGTTAAAAAAAATATAATAATTGTATTTTCATACTGTCACCAGTCAGTGTCCCTGATCACCGTCACATATATATTTTTTTTTGTTTTTTCTGATAAGATTATATATATATATATATATATATATATATATATATATATATATTTGCTGATTTTCAATGATAATATATATATATATAGATATAGATATAGATATAGATATGGATATATATATATATATATATATATATATATATATATATATATATATATATATATATATATATATATATATAGATGTAGATGTATATATATATATATATATATATATATATATATATATATATATATATATATTCAGCAAAGAATATACATAGTTACATAGTTACATAGTAGGTGAGGTTGAATAAAGACAATAGTCCATCCAGTTCAACCTGTGTAGGTGTGTGTGACTGTAATCATCTAACATAGCCTTTAATCTCCTGATCCTTGAGATGTAAGTCTAAGAGTCTTTTGAAAGCCACCATACTACCCGCAGAAACCACCTCTTGTGGTAGACAATTCCACAATCTTGTAGCCCTAACAGTAAAGAACCTCCCACGTTGCCTGAGGTTAAAACGCTTCTCCTCTAATCGCATTGTATGTCCTCGAGTCCTCATGCAATTCCTTCGACTGAATAGCTTTTTTTCTAAGCTGAGATCCCCATTGAGCTATTTATAAATTGCTATCATGTCCCCTCTCAGACGTCTCTTCTCCAGGGAGAATAAATCAAGCGATTGCAGACGCTCCTTGTAATCAAGGTCCTCCAATCCCCTAATTAGTTTAGTTGCCCTTCTCTGGACTTTCTCCAGCTCCAACACATCCCTCCTGAGGACTGGCGACCAGAACTGGACAGAATACTCCAGATGCGGTCGGACCAGAGTTTTATAAAGTGGAAGGATTATAGTCTTATCTCTGGAATACATCCCTTTCTTTATGCATGCTAATATTCTGTTGGCTTTGGAAGCTGCCGCTTGACATTGCAAGCTGCTGCCTAGTCTATCATCAACCAAGACTCCCAGATCTTTCTCCATTTTTGATTCCCCCAAGGGTTCTCCTCCTAACGTGTATTGTGTTTTTATGTTTTTAGTCCCCAAGTGCAAAACCTTACACTTCTCCACGTTAAACCTCATTTGCCATGTCGTTGCCCACTCCGTAATTTTGTCCAGGTCATTCTGTAGGATATCTGCTTCATGCTGTGCAGTTATTGCCCTGCCCAATTTTGTGTCATCTGCAAAAACTGATAACGAACTACTGATCCCGTCCTCAATGCTGTTTATGAATAAATTGAACAAGGTTGGTCCCAAGACTGGGGGGACCCCGCTTACCACCTCAGACCAGTCTGAGTATGCGCTGTTTATTACCACCCTTTGGACACGGCCTTTTAGCCAGTTCCGTATCCAAGAGCAAACCCTGCTGTCGATACCTGCAGACCTTATTTTATAAATTAAGTGCTTGTGGGGAACTGTATCAAACGCCTTAGCGAAATCCAAGTACACCACATCCACTGGTCTGCCCCTATCTAGCTCACAGCTTACCTCCTCGTAGAATGCTAAGAGATTGGTTTGACAAGAACGCCCATTTGTAAACCCGTGCTGATTACTGCTGATGATGTTGTTGTCTTTAGCATACTCTACGATATAGTCCCTTATCATCCCCTCCAGAAGTTTACATACTATCGATGTCAGACTGACAGGCCTATAATTTCCCGGGATATGCCTCTGGCCCTTTTTGAATATCGGAATCACGTTAGCCTTCCTCCAATCCCCTGGTACTTCTCCTGTCCTAATACTGTCAGCAAAGATCAGGAACAGTGGTCTAGATATAACCTTACTGAGTTCCTTGAGTACTCTCGGATGTACGCCATCCGGGCCTGGTGATTTGTTTGTGTTAAGTTTATCCAGTCTTTCCCTGATTTCACCCTCTGTTAGCCATAGAGGCAAGTCCTGTGTATTACTACTAACCATATGTAATGTTCCGGTACCTTTGGTACCCTAAATTACACTTTCCACAAGTGTATGCGCCCCACCATTTACTTTTGGAAAAGGTGCGCATACACCTTTATGACTGGAGCTGTCATCACCCAGCGCCGGACTAGATGGCTATTTAAAGCGCCGGTTCTCACTCACATGTGTTCGTTCAAACACCCTTACCTGGATGCTAACCTAGCTTGAAGCTTCCATGCTTGCAAGCTTACTTCGCTGACGGAACCTCGCTGCGCTGATCCCTGTATCCCGCTACTGGATCATCCGCCTCTCCTGAACCACCCTTCGGGTGTATCGCTAATAGTGCTAAGTACCCCGCAGGGGAATTCTCTATAAACTTATACTAAGCTTACACTATCTAGCTCTGCATAGTAAAGACTGTTTATCACATCTGCATAACTAGATTGCTAGCTCTTGAGACTACTGCTACTTTTCTGCACAAGGTTGATCTCTTTTGTATGTCCACCTGCTATTCTATCATCTGCTATCATACAACATTGCTAAACCTTCCTGCATCCATCTGCTACTGTCTCACCTTCAAGTGTCTATCCCCTACCACCTCCACTCAACCTATCCCTCAACCTTCATCATTGTGTTACCACATACATAAAGTCACTCTCAGAGTACCCCTCCTTTTCCTGTGTAAAGACTGACGAGAAAAAAGCATTCAGCACGGTTGCTTTTTCAGTGTCCTCTGTAACCATCCTCCCATCATCGTTAATTATGTGTGCAATATGCTCTGCCCTAGTTTTTTTGCTGTTGATATATTTAAAGAATTTCTTTGGGTTTTTTTTACTATCCTCCGCTATTTGTCTCTCAAAGTTGATTTTAGCCATCTTGATTTCGTGTTTACACTTCTTATTTGCCTCCTTGTATTGCTGGAAGGCCGATACTGTGCCCTCTGATTTATATTTCTTGAAGGCCAATTTTTTTCCCCTAATAAGTTTTTTAACGCTACGGTATATATATATATATTTTTTCTGTTCTGATAAGAATATTATATATATATATATATATATTTGCTGATTTTTAATGATAATATATATGATATTATATATATATATATATATATATATATATATATATATGTAGATGTGTATATATATATATATATATATATATATATATATATATATATAGTCAGCAAAGAATATACACACATATATATATATACTGTATATATGAGGCTGGATAGAGCCCCCTTGGTTTGTGTCCCATTTTTGTGGATTAAAGCTGGCGCTGACCCGTCTGGGTCTTTGGCTGAGGTGAGAGACCATTTCACTCGGTGTAGGGATTCACACACAGAGGTGTTTTGTGGATATCTGTGAATATTGGTTTCCTTGAACACTCCGGACACTGTGCACTATTTATTTCTCACTGACTGTATACTGTTATTAATTTTCACTGATTGTGCACTGATATTGCTTTTTTCACGTCACTATTGTATACTTCTGGCGCATCACTATTTATTATTTGATTGTTTGGTTTGTGAGGTGTGGACACAATTTAGTGTGTGCTGCTGGTTATTTTACATTATATCATTTGCACTATATTAAGATTTTTTGATATTATTCACTGAGCTCTTTTGGGTTTGCGCTGATAGTTTTTGTTTCATAATTAAGGGGGGTAAAACCTTCTGGGGCTGAAGTGGTTAATGTAGAAGAGAAGAAGCATGTCTCCTCTGCATTATAAATCCTGCCTGTTTTCCTTTACTACCTAAATTTCCTCTTTAATTGAACAAGCTTATTGGACGAGGGGAAAGTTCCCTTTGCAGAGAATACACAATCATGTGCAAAGAAAGAAACAATAATAAATAATGTTTTTTTTTTTTTTTTGCTTGCACGTGATTGGATGATGAACGTCAGTCCAGCTTCACATCATTCACTAAGCTAAGGGAAAATTCCCTTGCCAAGTAAACAGCCTATTTGCCTTTAGTAAATCAATCCCACCTATGACTGCATCTCAGTGAAAGCTGTCTTCATTTATCTGTACACTTTTACCATTGGGGACACGGATTTCATGACATTGTAACATAAATGTTATTTTCAGTGTTTGTGTGTAAAGATTTTTGAATACAGGGGTTAATATAAATGCAATTGGGAACTTATTACAATATTCAGGTATGTGTGCACATGTGAATTAAAAAAAGATTAAAATAATAAATAATAATAATAATAATAAATAAATAATAAATAAACAATAAATTGATATATATATATATATATATATATATATATATATATATATATATATATAAACAGAAACATGTTGCGCTTACAGAACACAAGGAATTATGGAACATTTGATTTGTATTACGGGTTGTTGTTGGTGATGGGTACACTGTGCAGGAAAACAGAAATTATATTTTTTGCATTTCAAGGAAATATAGATTTTCAGAGCAGTATAGCAGAAAGAAAATGTTGATAACATGTACTAAATATTTTCACATTATTTTTAGAATCTCTTATTCTTTGAATAATATCCTGCAAAATAATGCTGAAGAGAGATGATTACGGCCTCACACACCTACACAGGTTGAACTGGATGGACTATTGTCTTTATTCAACCTCAACTCTGTAACTATGTAACTATGTAGGTGTCAGTGAAAATGAATGTTTTGTAGTGCAGAATTTTTATTTTTGAAATAATATCACTTGCTCCCACCTCTACTAGAAAAATAAAACCTGGTCCATAGTTGTCTTGTTTAAAGGTTCTGTCCTAGAGATGAAATCTGTTTCCATCAGAGAGTTCTATAGAGGAGATGGGAGTGTCAGGTAGAGAGGACACACAGGTTCTCCCCCCACCCTGCACCATCTCACTGTCTATAAAAGCATTCAGCATCTCCCTGAGATCTCCATCCATCCCCCCCCTGTGTCTCATTACACTGCCGAGATCTCACTGAGGCCTCATGATGTAAGACGGTTTATTTATATTCCTTTTTTTTGTTTCTTTGTAAATAATTCTTTATTGGTTTTATCACATATACAATCCAAGAGATATTACAGTATGCTGAGTACAATATATAATGGTCAAGATATGAAGTACAAGGTGTACAAGTATATAGTATAAGAACAATGTACAAGCAATGTGCAATGCAGAGAATAAAGAAGGTGGCCCCAGAGTACTTATCAAGTCAGGATGTTCATTAAGGACACCCAGTAAGGATATTCAATGTGGGGAATGGGGAGAGGTGGACCAAGCTTGGGATGATTTGTGTATTAGAAGGTTCGTACTCTTCGGATTCAGGTTAGATCAACCCCCCAAAAGTTCTGGCCAGTGGTCCATCCTCAAGGCCAAGTAACCCAGTGGATGCTCAGCTGGAAAGGTCTCCAAGTCTGTTCTTGCCCCTAGATAATCATGCACCATATGATGGAGACGCTGCCGGTGGTTACTTAAACCTAACAGCCCTGGGTGCTGCTGAGGACTAAAGAACTGTTTAAAGGCATTGGTCAGCCGGCTGCCTTCTTCACCACTCCTCCTTTGGCTGAACGATGCCTCAGAAACACATCAAGAGAATGTTGACGTCCCAGTTTCTGGAAAGGTGGTACACAATTTTTTTTCAAGGCCTCCTCAAGATGTTTCATCCTCTGCTCCCCCCGCAAAGACAGGATGAGCTTTGCAACTTTACCCTTGTAACGTTGATCAAGAATGGTTGCCAACCAGTAATTATCCCTCTCCTCGATAGCATGAATGCTCGGGTCCTTTCGCAGGCTATGCAGAATCAGGGAGCCCATGCATCATAAGTTGGAGGAGGCATGAGCTTCTGAATTCTCTGGGTCACCAAGGATGACATTGTCAGTAGGAGCAACCTCTCCCCATCCACATACAACTCCTGGGGTTTCTGGGGAATCAAAATCTTCCCTTGAAGACTGCTGTATGCTATCCTCTACATCCATGCTGCCGAAATCCTCCTCCTCCTCCTCTTCCTCCTGTGTATTTTGTGGCCCTGCAGGAATGATATCTGCATAAAGGGGGCCTTGTGAGGAAGGGAAGTCCTCCTCTTTTTACCACTGTTCTGCCTCAAGTGCCTTGTCCATGAATCCACGTTGCGTGTGCTCCAGCAGGTAGACTAGCGGGATAGTGTCACTGATGCATGCATCGTCCCGGCTCACCATTCCAGTGGCCTCCTCAAATGGTGACAGGACGATGTATGCATCCTTTATCAAAAGCTACTGGCGTGGCGAAAAAAAAGCCAAGCTGCCCTGAGCCTGTCCTTGTGCCATACTCACACAGGTACTTATTGATGGCCCTCTGCTGCGTGTGCAGCCGCTACAGCATCGCCAACGGTGAGTTCCACCTGGTGGGCATGTCACAAATGAGGCGGTTGGTGGGCAGGTTGAATTCCCGTTGAATGTCAGATAAGCGAGCATTGTACGAATGGCAGAAAAGGCCAGAGACTTTTATGGCCTGCCTCAGGAGATCTTGAAAGCCCAGGTATCTGCTCAAGAAATGCTGCACCACCAGATTTAGAACATGTGCCAAGCATGGAACATGTGTCAAGTGTCCCTGTTGGAGGGCAGAGAGAAGGTTGGTGCCATTGTCGCATACAACCATTCCTGGCTCAAGCTGTCGTAGCGTCAACCATCTCTGAGCCTGCCCCTGCAGAGCTGACAGAATCTCTGCACCGGTGTGACTCCTATCCCATAGACAGACCAACTGAAGCACTGCCTGGCATCTTTAGCCTGACTGCTTGCGCCGCCCCTTGAAGGCTTAGGGAGTTCTGCTGCTTCAGAGGACAATTGAGTGGAAGATGACATAGAGGAGGAGGATGAGTTGGTGGAGTAGCCAGTAGAGTTGAGCGAACACCTGGATGTCAGATTTCGGCGTGACCCGGACTTAACCCAAACTTTACCCTGATCCCAAACCCCATTAAAGTCAATGGAGACCCAAACTTTTGAGCACTAAAATGGCTCTAAAACAAACATGGAAAGGGCTAGAGGGCTGCAAACGGCAGCAAAATCATCTTAAGATCATGGCAAGTGCTCTGCAAACAAATGTGGATAGGGAAATAACTTAAAATAACATAAAAAACAGAAAAATAAAAAATCATCTTGAATGATGTAGGAGGAGGACGAGGCCCATATGGAGTAGGGGGTTGAAGTGGCGGAGGATATGGCGGTGTAGGTGGAAGCGGCGGCGGCAGTGGAGGAGGAGGATGAGGCCCATATGGAGTAGGAGGTTGAGGTGGCGGTGGATGTGGCGGTGTAGGTGGAAGCGGCGGTGGAGGAGGACGAGGTAGCCAACACTGGTTTTTGTTTTTATATTTATTTATTTTTAAATTAGTGTACACCCGAAAAGAGTTAGAAAGATCCAATACAACAATGGCTGGGTAAGGCCGGTATACATGTCTATTCTGCACAAGGTACGGACAAGTCCTGTGGGATCCATGCCTGGTTCATTTTAATGAACGTGAGCTTGTCCACATTGGCTGTGGACAGGCCGCTGCGCTTGTCTGTGCTAAATACACGTTCAGATAATACACTGGCTGCAGGGCATGCCAGCACCTCCAAGGCGTAAAGGGCAAGCTCAGGCCACGTGCCCAATTTGGAGACCCAGAAGTTGAAGGGGGCAGACCCGTCATTTAGTACGTCTAGGCGTGTGCACACATACTGCTCCACCATGTTAATGCTGGGTGGTGGTGCTGCTGGTGGAGCTTCTGTTGCAAGGAGAGGACGTGGTCAATCTGTGCAAGCTACACACACAAGTCAAACACCTTTCTCAGCTGCGAGTAGGCGACAGAACCTTACAGCAGTATTTGGCAGGGCCTAATGCGCCTTACAAACGTTGAGGCCAGAACAAGTACCGGCGATAGTAGATTGGGTTGCTGACAGTGCCTCCAGTTCCTTCACATTGTCTCCCACTCAATCTTCTGCTGAAGGGTCAGAGTTTGCACCTGCAGCCGATGTCCATCAATCTTTCACCTCACCCCCTTGCAAATCTGCCAAGCAGTCTGAGCCCCAAGTCATGCAGCAGTCTCTTCTTCTTTTTGATGACTCTGTTAGCATGATTTCCCAGGGCCAACCACCCCAGAAGTGGAAGAGATTGAGTGCACCAATGCCTAACCACTTATGTCTCAAGATGAGTACATGGGAGGACCATCGCAGCACGTCTTGGATGATGACAAAACACAGGTGCCAACTGCTGCGGAATTCCGAATTATGGAGACCAACAAGGGTTGCAGGGGTGAAGACTGCGTGGAAGATGATGTGGAGGACGATGAGATCCTCGACCCCACATGGAATGAACATCATGCAGGTGATGTAGTTTGTAGGAAGTTGTTTGTAGTGGAGGAAGAGGCGGTGG
The DNA here is from genome assembly GCF_965119305.1 of Pelophylax lessonae. NCBI lineage: Eukaryota > Metazoa > Chordata > Amphibia > Anura > Ranidae > Pelophylax > Pelophylax lessonae. The sequence goes on along the minus strand of NC_138773.1, from coordinate 7,710,082 downwards.
TCGCACAGAGCCACCAGCACAGCATAAGAGGGAGCAGGGTGCAAAAACAGAGTGGCCGTGTCCTAGACACTAGGCCTGCTACTGCCCAAAGCAGCAAGGGACCGAGCACACCAAAGCCAGCTCAAAGGAGTTCCCTAGCGTGGAAGTTTTTCAGACAATGTGATGATGACAGGACACGAGTGGTTTGCACCCTGTGCAATCAGAGCCTGAAGCGAGGCATAAACCTTCTCAACCTGAGCACAACCTGCATGATCAGGCATCTAAGTGCAAAGCACGAGCTGCAGTGGAGTAGACACCTTCAAAACCAAGAAAGGTCTCTGGCTCCTCCTGCTTCCTCTTCTGCTGCATTCTCGGCCTCTTCATCCACCTCTGTAGTGATACTGGCACCTGCCACCCCGCAAACAGAGGATCTGCCAGCAACACCACCACCTGGGTCACCAACCATCTCCACAATGTCCCGTGGAAGCGTTCAACTTTCAATCTCCCAAACACTGGAGCGGAAGAGGAAGTCCCCCCCCCCTACCCACCCGCGATCCCTGGCCCTGAATGCCAGCATTTCAAAATTTCTGGCCTTTGAAATGCTATCATTCCATCTGGTGGAGACGCAGAGTTTTAAAAGCCTTATGTCGGTGGCTGTCCCACAGTATTTCGTGCCCAGCCGCCACTACTTTTCCAGGCAAGCCGTCCCTTCCCTGCACAACCAAGTGGGTGAAAAAATCAGGTGTGCACTGCGCAACGCCATCTGTGCCAAGGTCCACCTAACTACGGATACGTGGACCAGTAAGCACGGTAAGGGACGTTATATCTCCCTAACAGCACACTGGGTTAATGCAGTGGTGGCTGGGCCTGAGGCGGATAGCAGTTTGGCGCATGTCCTTCCACCACCGAGGATTGCAGTGCGCTTCAGTTTGCCTCCTGTTCCTAACTCCTCCTACTCCGCTTCCTCATCCTCTACCGCCTCCTCATCCGGTCAGCGTAACACCTTCACCACCACCTTCAGCACAGCCAGGGGTAAACCACAGCAGGCAGTTTTAAAACTTGCCTGTTTGGGGGAAAAAACCACACACCGCGCAGGAGTTGTGGAGGGGCATTGAACTGCAGACCGATGAGTGGTTGCTGCCAGTGAGCCTCAAGCCCGGCCTGGTGGTGTGCGATAACGGGCGAAATCTCATAGCAACTCTGGGCCTAGCCGGTTTGACACACATCCCTTGCCTGGCGCATGTGCTGAATTTGGTGGTGCAGAGGTTCCTTAGAAATTACCCTGATATGTCAGAGCTGCTGAAGAAAGTGCGGGCCGTATGTGCGCACTTTCGGAGTTCTCACCCTGCTGCTCGCCTGTCAGTGCTGCAGCGTAACTTCGGCCTTCCCGCTCACCGCCTTATATGTGACGTGCCCACAAGGTTGAACTCCACCTTGCACATGCTGGCCAGACTGTGCGAGCAGCAGCAGGCCATAGTGGAGTTTCAGCAGCAGCACGCATGCGTGAGTCGCTCTACGGAACAGCACCACTTCACCACCAATAACTGGGCCTCCATGCGAGCCCTGTGTGCCTTGTTGCACTGTTTCGAGTACTTCCACCAACATGACCAGTGCCGATGATGCCATTCTCAGCTTAACTATCCCACTTTGCCTTCTTGAAAAAAACACTTCAGGGGGTTGATGGAAGAGGATGTGGCACAGGATGAGGATGAGGAGGAGGAGGAGGAGGATGAAGAGGTAACATTTCCAAGGCTTTCAGGGCAGTCATTCTCAAGTGGCTTCCGAGGGTGGGTTCCTGCACCCACAAACGCCAGGGACACAATTGTCCAGCAGGGGCACAGTTCTGGAGGAGGATGAGGAGGAGGAGATGGAGGAGGAGATCGAACCATGTTCACAGCAGGGTGGCACCCAGGCCAGATCATGGCCATCACTGATGCGTGGCTGGGGGGATACAGTGGACACAGAGGATACACCTCCCACAGAGGACAGCTTTTCGTTGCCCCTGGGCAGCCTGGCACACATGAGCGATTACATGCTGCAGTGTCTCCACAACGACCGCCGAGCTTCCCACATAGTAACTTGTGCTGATTACTGGGTGGCCACCCTGCTGAATCCCCGTTACAAGGACAACGTACCGTCCTTAATTCACTCACTGGAGCGTGATCGGAAGATGCGCGAGTACAAGCTCACGCTGGTAGACGTGCTGCTGGTAGCATTCCCACCTGACAGTGGGGGGCACAGTGAAAGCACAAGGAGGAGGAAGAGAGGAAGAGATCGTCAACGCTGCCAGGGCACCGCCAGCACCTCAGAAGGCAGGGTTAGCATGGCCGACATGTGTAAAAGCTTTGTCAGCATGCCACAACAAACAGCAGCACCAGCAGCTCATATGGAACGTCTTAGCAGGAGGCAGCATTTCACTAACATAGTGGAGCAGTATGTGTGCACACGCCTAGACGTACTGAATGAGGGGTCTGCCCCCTTCAACTTCTGGGTCTCCAAGTTGGGCACATGGCCTGAGCTTGCCCTTTACACCTTGGAGGTGCTGGCCTGCCCTGCAGCCAGTGTATTATCTGAACGGGTTTTTAGCACGGCTGGGGGCGTTATCACAGAAAAGCGCAGCCGTCTGTCCAGAGCCAATGTGGACAAGCTCACGTTCTTTAAAATGAACCAGGCATGGATCCCACAGGACTTGTTCGTACCTTGTACAGAATAGACATGTATACCGGCCTTACCCAGCCATTGCTGGATTTGATCTTTCTTACTCTTTTGGGGTGTACCCGAATTTTATTTTTTTTAAATTAAAAACCAAAACCAGTGTTGGCTACTCCACTGCTGCCGCCGCTTCCACTTACACTGCCATATCCACCACCATATCCACCTCCACCTCAACCTCCTACTCCATATGGGTCTCGTCCTCCTCCTACATCATTCAAAATAAATATTTTTTATTTTTCATTTTTTTATGTTATTTGTTTGCAGAGCACTTGCCATGCTCTTAAGATGCAGCCCTCTAGCCCTTTCCATGTTTGTTTTAGAGGCATTTTAGTGCTCAAAAGTTCGGGTCTTCAATGGGGTTCGGGATCGGGGCAAAGTTTGGGTTAAGCCCGGTTCACGAACCCGGACTTTTTTTTTCAAGTTCGGTCGAACCCGCTGAACCCAGACATCCAGGTGTTTGCTCAACTCTACTTATAATATCAACACAGAGACCTGTGTTCCTAAATAGGAGGATCACAGGGGCTCTGTGTTAATAGCAGAGAGAAAAACGGTCTGCCATGTTTACAACAGCAGACCACCATTCTCTCTTTACGGGGAGCGATCATAAACACAGCTGACCGTTCTTCTCCCTGGAATTATCACAGAGCCTCTGTGATCCTTCTATATAGGAACACAGGTCTCTGTGGTCATTTCACAAGCCACGCCCCCCCACAGTTAGAAACACACCCCTAGGTACACATTTAACCCCTTGATCACCCACAGTGTTAACCCCTTCCCTGCCAGTGTCATTATTACAGAAACAGTGCATATTTATAGCACTGATTACTGTAGTAATGTCACTGGTCCCCCCAAAAGTGTCAAATGTCAGTTAGGGGTCCGATCTGTCCGCCGCAATGTCTCAGTCCCGCCGCTAAAAATCACTGATCGCCACTGTTACTGGTAAAAAAATAAATAAATAACAATGACATAAATCTTTCCCGTAGTTAGTAGACGTGATAACTTTAGCACAAACCAATCAAAATACGCTTATTGCATTTTTTTTACCAAAAATATGTAAAAGAAAACAAATTGGCCTAAAATGTTAAAAAAATATTTATTTTGTTATTTTTTTTGGGGGGAATGTTATACAGCAGAATGTGAAAAATATTGTTTCCTGACAGTCTCCATGGCAGCCTACGTGTGGGTTAACCCCGCCTCCTCTGCAATGGTATAGGACCCTCTTCCATAAATTTCAGTTTGTAGGTACAGCCAGTGTTCCTTTTTTGTCCCTGCGCAGTAAGGGGATGGTGCTTGGTCCTGGCTCGCGCATTCGCAGTTTGCCACGATCGGGATTGAGGCCTGGTCCGCGAATGTGCAGTCACGATCACGGGCAGGTCACCGCTAGGGTTGCCACCTCATCCCTTTAAAACAGAACACATAGTAATTACACAGGTTCTGGGGCCAATTTTAATGTAGATAAGGCACCAAATGAGTTTAATTGCAAGCCTAATCAGCCACAGAACCTGGGTAATTAATATGTGTTCTGTTTTAAAGGGATGAGGTGGCAACCCTAGTCACCGCTGGCACGAAATGTAAACAGTTGTCAACCCCAGTACTATAGGGAAAGACTATGGGCGTAGTGTCAGCTTCCCTGTGCCTCTACCTTGAGTGATTCAGATATGTGGGGATTGGTCTGCCGGGTGCTGCATGATGCTGGCGGTGTGGAGGAGGAGGGGTGGATGAATGGATGGGGGAGGACGCTACATGGCTCACTGTGCTGCTTGTTCCTGACCCCTTGTATTCTCCCTTGTCAGTTGTGGTTTTGCCTGAAGCATGGATCCTGCGTCACTGCCCTCCTGTGGCCAGGCCTCTCACAACAGGTGGGTGCTGTTACATTCAGGGGGGACGTGAAGGGGGGATGCTGGCTTATGATTCATGGCTAAATCCTGTGTCTCCCTGGATTTCTCTTTCTCCCCAGCTCTTCCAGGTTTGCTGCTCATCAAAAAAGAGACCCTGTCAGGCCACGAAGAGACTCATCTTTCAGGTCCAGACGCCGTGAGTCTCCGACAGGGAGCAGGCTTCAGAGGAGATTCTCAAGTTCCTCCTCCAGACACCGCACACACCGCCACAGTAGCCATATGGCCCAGAGAGACTGTGGGGGTTGTGGGGCGCATGTCCCGGAGGACAAGTCCCTTTGTGAGCCCTGTTTTGCTTGCGCAGCCAGTGAGAGGGAGACTGAAGATCAGAGGTTGGAGTCCCTGGTGAAGAGGGTAGTTCAACATCCCCTGAAAGAATGGGGCACTAGTCCCGCACATGGTCTTGCTACAACCAGCTCTCCCGCTGAGGCCCCTGAAGACCAAGGCCCCTCTTAGCTGAGCTTTGCCTCCGGAAGGTCTTCAAAAAGTGACTCGGAAGAGGAGGGTGTAGTTGGGGGCTTTGATTTTGCCTTTGTTTCACCTCTTATCAGAGCGATCAAAGAAGCCCTGAAATGGGAAGATCCTGTAACCCTGCAGACGAAACAGTGGAAGTTTTTCAAACATTTGGGAAAAGAGCGTTTGAACTTCCCACTCCTTATTGAGTTAAAGGATGTCATAACGGATGAATAAAGCAAAGGGGACAGCAAATCCTCTCTATCTTCTAAACTGGCAAAGCTTTACTCTTTTAAGTCAGAGGATGTCAGTCATTGGTCAGTCAGGCTCCTCTGGTCGATGCCGCAGTCACCAGACTGGCGAAGCATGTTACTCTGCCGCTGGACAACGCAGTTTCCTTCAAAGATCCCCTAGATAGGAAGATGGATCTAGATTTGAAGCAAATTTATATTACGGCTGGTGCGGCCTGTAAACCTGTGTTGGCGCTGGCAGCCATGTGCAAGGCCATGGAAACCTGGGTTTCCAAGGTGGAGTTTTCAGGATTCAGCATTCAAGAGCTTAAGCTGGCTTCAATCTTTCTTTGAGAAGCTTCTATTGATGTCCTCTATCTCCCGTCCTGTGCTATCCTCTGTTACAGCTAAACAGGCCCTGTGGTTGCGCCCCTGGCTGGCTGATCCAGCCTCTAAGCAAGCCTATTTGAAGGCTCATCCCTCTTTGGGAATAAATTGGATAGCGTCATAACACGAGCTACTGGTGGAAAATCAGGTTTTCTCCCTCAGAAAACACACCTTTTTGGTCCAAAGAAGTGGCAACCAAGAAAACAATATTCAGAGCGTTTAAGAGATGCCCGCTCTTACAGACCCGGTCGAGATTTTAGGAGGAATTGGAAAGGAGGTCAGGCGTCTTCTCTTAGAACAGCCAGAAATTCAGCTCCTTCTGGGCAGGAAGCTTTAAAGTCTTTTTGAGATTGGGCCCATTCAGACATGCCAGGTGGGGGCGTGCCTGCTCCACTTTCAGCGTGTCTGGGCGGCCTCAATCTCAGACTTCTGGACCATCAACACAGTGTCCACAGGCCACGTGTGGACTTTCTCGGCAGATCCCATTCCCAGGTTTATACCTACCCGCTTGCCTTGTCAGGGTGAGAAAAGAGAAGTTTTGCTCGACTATGTAAGCACTTTGTTGGCCCAAGACGCAGTAGTTCCAGTGTCCGATCGAGAAAGGTTTCAGGGCGTATATTCATAGACCTCACCTATCTAAACAAGTTAATAAAGAACGAGAGGTTCAAGATGGAGACTTTATCTACCATCCAGAAGGCGGTGCTCCCAGGCAATTGGCTAGCATTAATAGATCTCAAAGATGCATACTTCCATGTGCCTGTGGCAGTGAACTTCCACAAATATCTTTGCTTCGCGATCGAGCATCGGCACTTCCAATTCACCTGCCTCCCTTTCGGTCTGTCCACATCTCCAAGGGTGTTTTCCAAGATCCTCCTGGCTGTAGTAGCTCTAATCAGGACAAAAGGCATATGTCTACATCACTACCTCCACGACTTTCTCCTGTTGTCTCAAGACAAAGACCAACTTTTGACCCACAGGGATCAGGTCATTGCAACTCTCATGGAGTTCGGCTGGTTGTTGAATCTACAGAAAAGCCACCTAGAACCTACTCAACACCTAGTCTATCTAGGGGCTCAATTCAACACCGTCCAAGGTACAATTTCCTTACCTCTGGAAAAAATTCCGGTAGTACGAGAGAGGATTCTTCCAGCTCTCTCCTCCTCCTTCCTGAGGGCCTCTCAGTGCCTCAAGATCATCAGCACTATGGTCTCAACAACTCCTATGGTCAAGTGGGCATTATGGCGGATGCAGCATTTTCAAAGAGGCTTTCTTCTTCAGTTGAAGCCGGAGGAGCACGAGCAGCATATCTATATTTCCCACAACATGAGAAACAGCATTCTATGGTGGCTTCAGTGCAAGAACCTGCTCAACTGCCATTCTTTAGTTCGCGTCTCCTGGACCATCATTACAACAGACGCCAGCAACTCTGGTTGGGGAGGCCATTGCATGGCAGAAGTGGCTTAAGGGAAGTGGTCCCCACAAACTCACACCCCTGTCTCCAATATCCTGGAGCTCCGTGCGGCCTTTTTGGCTCTTCAAGCTTTCCATCATCTAGTAGAAGGGAAATCCGTACTTCTCAGAATGGACAACACCACGGCGGTGGCTTACGTGAAGAGACATGGTGGAACCCGGAGTCTCTCCCTTCTGCAAGAGTTAGACCCAATCATGACATGGGCACAGGTCCATCTGACCAACATCTCGGCAGTTTACATTCCCAGGCCACAGAATGTCCAGGCAGACTTTCTCTCCAGAGTCCAGTTGAATCACAACGAGCGGTCTCTCCACACAGACGCATTCAAATGGATTCTGTCACTAGGGGTTTCACCCAAAGTAGACCTGTTTGCGTCTCCTTGCAACCACAAATTGGAGAAGTACTTCACACGCAGCAGGTGTCACCAAGCCTCCCCTTCCTCTCAGACCGGACCTTCTCTTGCAGGGAACAACACTACACCCCTGCCCTGCTCTGCTCCGGCTGACGGTCTGGTTCTTGAGAGGGAGAGGTTGGAATCCCTCGGATGCCCTCCTGGGGTCATCCCCACCTTGATGAATTCTAGAAGACCAAGCACGAATAAGGTTTACTGCAGAGTCTGGGCCAGATTCTTAGAATTCACATTTTTTTTTTCTTTTTTTTATAATAAGTCGCACTAACTTGAATGATGGAAAATAAAGTCCATAAAGTCCATATATCAGGATCACAGTGTTCAAACAGGCTCCCTATGGATATACGCTTACCAGAATTGGTAAATCAAAAGGCAGGTTCTCTGAGTCAAATCTCGTCCCTTTGATAGTAGACTGGAACCAATATCTCGCGTAGACTCAATAGTATTGGATGAAAGATAAAAACGCAATAGCGTAAAACCCAACACAAACGGAAGAACTTATACACCAGAGTGAGTGACTAACAACTGAATAAATTGTGTGAACTTCACCAGTGTATAATAACCAGAAGGAAGAGAGCAGGAATGCTCTAAATGGGACACCTATAGGTACCCCTTACCAGAAGTAGCTGGAAATGCATGCAATCATATAAGTATGTACAATCCTGTGACAGCTGGTGTTGCCTCTTACCACAGTGTAGAGATAAAAATGCCAAAGTGAATGGAAAATCCTAGGTATGTGTCTTCTATGTAGATAACCACCAATACCACTCGCCTCTTACCAGATAAAAAATCAGATTGAGCCAGATTAAGCAAGAGAATCAAATATGACAGGATGCCAGCCTTCACCAATAGGATTTGCCTCTTACCCTAAGGAGATGGTAAATTCGCCTATAGGAATGGTGGGCTTCACGGAACCTGCAGTGGACTCCTGGACGAATGACTCCAATATAGCCAGGGGAATCACCACCAAATAAAAGAGAAGGCTTCCATAGTGTAAAACCATACGATTTATTTAAAGAATAAGGAGTAAAACTTACAGAAAACGAGGAAATGGGGAGCATGTGTATCAAGGCCGCCGGCCGGACGGTCTCCGCTCATCCGCACTTCCTGGTCGCGATCAGATGACGTCAGTACGCCGTGTCCTTTAGTAGGCGTACTGACGTCATCTGATAGCGACCAGGAAGTGCGGACGAGCGGAGACCGTCCGGCCGGCGGCCTTGATACACATGCTCCCCATTTCCTCGTTTTCTGTAAGTTTTACTCCTTATTCTTTAAATAAATCGTATGGTTTTACACTATGGAAGCCTTCTCTTTTATTTGGTGGTGATTCCCCTGGCTATATTGGAGTCATTCGTCCAGGAGTCCACTGCAGGTTCCGTGAAGCCCACCATTCCTATAGGCGAATTTACCATCTCCTTAGGGTAAGAGGCAAATCCTATTGGTGAAGGCTGGCATCCTGTCATATTTGATTCTCTTGCTTAATCTGGCTCAATCTGATTTTTTATCTGGTAAGAGGCGAGTGGTATTGGTGGTGGTTATCTACATAGAAGACACATACCTAGGATTTTCCATTCACTTTGGCATTTTTATCTCTACACTGTGGTAAGAGGCGACACCAGCTGTCACAGGATTGTACATACTTATACGATTGCATACATTTCCAGCTACTTCTGGTAAGGGGTACCTATAGGTGTCCCATTTAGAGCATTCCTGCTCTCTTCCTTCTGGTTATTATACACTGGTGAAGTTCACACAATTTATTCAGTTGTTAGTCACTCACTCTGGTGTATAAGTTCTTCCGTTTGTGTTGGGTTTTACGCTATTGCGTTTTTATCTTTCATCCAATACTATTGAGTCTACGCAAGATATTGGTTCCAGTCTACTATCAAAGGGACGAGATTTGACTCAGAGAACCTGCCTTTTCATTTACCAATTCTGGTAAGCTTATATCCATAGGGAGCCTGTTTGAACACTGTGATCCTGATATATGGACTTTATGGACTTTATTTTCCATCATTCAAGTTAGCGCGACTTATTATAGAAATTTTGCTCGGGGTGTGGTCACACTTGAAGTTGCTGCTGTTCCTTTGTCCATTTGCGCGGTTATTACCTTTTATTTACTTAGAATTCACATACCCGGAGGGAAATTCATCCTCAGAGTTTGGAGTACAGGAAGTACTAAAGTTTCTTCAAGCAGGTCTAGATAAATCTCTCTCAGTAGGCACTCTCAGGGTCCAAATATCGGCCTTGTCTGTTTTCTGTGGTGTTCCTTGGGCAAAGCATTCACTTGTCCAACAATTTTTCAAAGGATCGGTCAGACTCAGGCCTCAAAGGAAACCAAGATTTCCGAAATGGGACCTTCCTCTCATTCTTAAAGTTTTGACAAGAAATGGTCCGATAAACTCCATCTCTATCAAGGATCTTACCATTAAAACAGTTTTCTTGGTGGCAATCACTTCAGCCAAAAGGGTCTTTGAGATCAGTTCCCTTGGTCACAAAGAACCATCCCTTACATTCTTCCCGGATTGAGTAGTCCTCATTCCGATGCTCAATTCCAATCCGAAAGTGACATCACTTTTTCATGAAAACCAAGAGATTGTTCTTCCTACCTTTCGGTCCTCTGATGATTCTGAACCTCATCCCCTGGATGTGGGTAAAACTTTAAGGGACTACCTTCAGGCAACAGCTCATTTCAGGCAATCAGACAACCTTTTCATCCTCTTTTCAGGCAGGAACAGAGGGAAGCGGGCCTCGTCGAGGTCTATCACAGCCTGGATTGTGGCAGCTATACAACAGGCCTACAGTGCAGAGGGTTTGGCTCCTCCAGAAGCGGTGACAGCCCACTCAACGAGAAGCATCTCGATGTCCTGGGCGGCTTCACATCACGTGGCTCCAGAAGTAGTCTGTAGAGCAGCTTCCTGGTCTTCTGTCAATACCTTTATGACCCATTACTGTGTGGAGCCAGCCTCCTTGTCTTCAGTTAATTTTGGCCTGACTGTCTTGTCTGCTAATAATTTGAATTAAAATTTCCTTTGTTTAAAACATTCCCATCCGTGTGGCTTGGGCTAGTTATTTCCCACATGTAGGCTGCCATTGAGACTGTCAGGAAAACTGAAAATTCCTATCAGATACTTACCGTAATTTTCCTCTCCTGATGGTCTCCATGGCCGCCGTAGTTCCCACCCTCTGGTCTTGGATTCGGCTAAGATATGGAACACTGGCTGTACCTACAAACTGAAATTTATGGGAGGGGGGCCCTTTACCATTGGAGAGGTGGCGAGGTTAACGCACATGTAGGCTGCCATGGAGACCATCAGGAAAGGAAAATTATGGTAAGTATCTGATAGGAATTTTCAATTTTTATTTTTTTCAGAATTTTCGCTCTTTTTTTGTTTATAGCGCAAAAAAATAAAAATCGCACAGGTGATCAAATACCACCAAAAGAAAGCGCTGTTTGTGGGGAAAAAAATGACATAAATTATTTGGGTACAGCGTTGCACGACCACCCAATTGTCCGTAAAAGTAACAGTGCCGATTCGCAAAATATGGCCTGGTCATTAAGGGGGTGAATCCTTACGGTCCGGAAGTGGTTAAAGAAGTGCATGCACTACTTTAATTGTGATGCAGCTTGGCTTCAGCCGATTCAAAGGAATGGGCTGAAAACTCACTGAGCTTAAATCACGCAGAAATCACACAGGAATGTGTTTTGGTTCCTGTGCAATTCCTTTTGTGAACCAGCCTTGACTTTTAGTGCAAGTAAACCAAAGTATATGGATTTCTCCATTTACCCAATTATGACGTTTCTGCATATGTACATTCCGTCTCATCTAACTAAAACTAAAACCTAAAAAAATGGTGGCTCATAATAACAGCTTTCTGACTGGCCAGAGTAAAAGTACTGTGGCACGGTGGCATGGGCAGGCTTAGCAATGTACAGTGTGTAACAAAAGTAAGTACACCCCTCACATTGTAAATATTTTATTCTATCCTTTCATGTGACAACACTGAAGAAATGACACTTTGCTACAATGTAAAGTAGTGAGTGTACAGCTTGTATAACAGTGTAAATTTGCTGTCCCTTCAAATTAACTCAACACACAGCCATTAATGTCTAAACCGCTGGCAAGAAAAGTGAGTACACCCCTAAGTGACAATGTCCAAATTGGGCCCAAAGTGTCAATATTTTGTGTGGCCACCATTATTTTCCAGCACTGCCTTAACCCTCTTGGGCATGGAGTTCACCAGAGCTTCACAGGTTAAAGGGCATTATTCTGCACACTGTCAGCAACAGTTGGGCATAGTCCCTACCACTGACACCAATGATGGGACACTATTCCTCCCAATGATACCAACAATGGGGCACTATTCCCCCCAATGATACCAACAATGGGGCACTATTCCTCTTACTGACACCAATGATGGGGTGCTATTACTCCCACTGACACCATTGATAGAGCATTATTCCTCCCAGTGATACCAACAATAGGGCACCATTCCTCCCACTGACGCCAATGATGGGGCACTATTCCTCCCACTGATATCAACAATGGGGCACTAATACTCCCCCTAATACCAATCATGGGGCATTGTTTAATCCCACTGACGCCAGGACATTTACTACTCCCTCTGGCCACTCCCTCTAAAGTTTGAAGGACAGTAAACTGTCCCTGTTGTTTAGAAAGTTTGAAGACCCCTGGTTTAGTCCATCTAAATAATCTAATCTAAAGACTAATTTAACCACTTTAGCCCCAGCCGCCGCAGATGTACTGCGGCAGGCTGAAGCTCCCAGGCAAAAGCCCGTACATGTACGGCGCTCGCCTGGGAGGAGCTAGGGGGCGATCGCGTGCAGCCGGAGATGCGAAGCGGGGTGGCAGGTGGCTCCGTTGGCCGCCGGCCACTTGCGATCTCCCGCCGCTGACAGAGAAGGACGGACGGCTGATGTAAACACAGCATTCCGTACTTCTCCCTGAAGTGATCACATATGTCATGTGATCCTGCTATATAGGATCACATGTCTCTGTGATCACTTCACAAGCCACGCCCCACCACAGGTAGAATCACGCCCCTAGGATCACATTTAACCCCTTGATCACCAGTACTGTTAACCCCTTCCCTGCCAGTGTCATTATTACAGCAACAGTGAATATGTATAGCACTGATTACTGTAGTAATGTCACTGGTACCCCCAAAAGTGTCAAAAATGCCAGTCAGGGGTCCAATCTGTCCACCGCAATGTCGCAGTCCCGCTAAAAATTGCAGATCGCCGCCATTACTAGTTAACCGGTTGCCCCGGCCAGGCAAAGTGACGTATATATACGTCACTAGCCTGGGAGCCAATAGCGGGCGATCGTGCGCCCCCGAAGGCGCGCTCCCGCCCCGGCTCGTTCACTAACCAGTCCGCATGTGTGACCGGTGGGCACGATGTCCGCCGGTCACTCGCGATCATCCGCCGTGAAGGGAGAAAGGCAGGCGGCTGATGTAAACAAGCCGCCTGTCATTCTCCCTGGTGTAAGAATAGTGATCATACGGTTCTACTATGTAGGACCGTTGATCACTGTTCCTACACCTCAAGCCACAGCCAATCACAGTTAGAATCACGCCCCTAGGGACACACATAACCCCTCCCTCTCAAAAAAAATTAACCCCTTCACTGCAAGTGTAATTTTACAGTAACAGTACATATATATATAGCACTGATTACTGTAGAAATGTCACTGGTAACCCCAAAAGTGTCAAAAATGTCAGTCAAGGGTCCGATCTGTAAAAAAAAAAAAAAATCGCAGATCGCCGCCATTACGCGTTAAAAAAAAAAAAAGACAAAAATCTTTCCCTTAGTTAGTAAACGCAATAACTTTTGTGCAAACCAATCAAAATACGCTTTTTGCAATTTTTTTTACCAAACATATGGTAAAAAAAAAAATTGGCCCAAAATGTTAAAAAATTTTGATTTTTACTCTTTTTTTGGGGGAATTTCATATAAAAAAATGTGAAAAATATTGTTATTTTTGCAAAATTGACGCTCTTTTTTTGTTTATAGCGCAAAAAGTAAAAATCGCACAGGGGATCAAATACCACCAAAAGAAAGCTCTGTTTGTGGGGAAAAAAGGACGTAAATTTTGTTTGGGTACAGCGTCGCATGACCGCACAATTGTCAGTTAAAGTTACACAGCGCCGAATCGCAAAAAGTGGCCTAGACATAAATCTTTCCCGTAGTTCGTAAACTCAATAACTTTAGTGCAAACCAATCAAAATACGCTTATTACTATTTTTTTTTTACCAAAAATATGTAGCAGAAAACCAATTGGCCTAAAATGTTAAAAAATTTTGATTTTTAAAATTTTTTTTTTGAGAATTTCATATAAAATAATGTGAAAAATATTGTTATTTTTTCAAAATTGTTGCTCTTTTTTTTTGTTTATAGCGCAAAAAATAAAAATCGCACAGGTGATCAAATACTATTAAAAGAAATTTCTATTTGTGGGAAAAAAAGAATGTCAAATTCGTTTGGGTACAGCGTCGCACAACCGTGCAATTGTCCGTTAAATTCACGCATGGCCGAATCGCAAAATAGGGCCCGGTCATTGAGCAGCCAAATCCTCCGGTCTGAAAGTGGTTAAATCAGCAGGGTGCTGAATAGCAAAAAATGCTCTGGTCATGAAGGGGGATAAACCTTTCTGGGGTTAAGTGTTAAATTATTCCCAGATATGAAATATCTTAGGCAGGACATGCAGCTGGAGAGAGATATCTAGGATGGTTCCCCCACAAGAGGAAGTCTGTTACTACTGAGTAAAACATCCTCTGGTATCTCCTCCTCAATATGATAAGGAGAGTACTTGTCTGTTTGGGAATACTATATAAATAATTACCTGCCTATCCATCACATATACCCTAGTAGAAGGATGCTACATATCCTCTCTCCATGGCAGTATATGAATAATTAATATAAAAGTGCATTGGGGTCTATACGACATAATGAGACAGTACGCATACCATATGGGAATGTATAGGTACCCCCACTCTATATGCACGTATATGCTCCATAAAATTATTATCACTGCAATATGGATGCATGGTCTACCCCTGCCATGTAACTGGGATCCTTGAATTCCTGTTTGCCCTGTGAGTCTGCACCTTTTTTTGGGGAACACTAGCTGGTTCTCTGGTCTCTTAACCTCCCTGGCGGTATGATTCTTTTGGATTTTAGGTGCTGAAAGCGGTACCATAATTATGAATGTAATTCTTGTGAATGAGCAGCCCAAACCGACTGTATACATTTATTTTATATATATATATATATATATATATATATATATATATATATATATATATTTATATATATATATATATAATTAATGTATACAGTTGGTTTGGGCTGCTCATTCACAAGAATTAAACATATATATATGTACTATATATATATATATATATATATATATATATATACACATATACATATACATGTATATGTATATATATAAATATGCATATGTATATATAAATATATATATATATATATATATTACACACACACACACACACATATATATATATATATATATATATATATATATATATATATATATATATATATATGTATATATATATTTATATATATATATATATATATATATAATTAATGTATACAGTTGGTTTGGGCTGCTCATTCACAAGAATTAAACATATATATATGTACTGTATATATATATATATATATATATATATATATATATATATACATACACATATACATATACATGTATATGTATATATATAAATATGCATATGTATATATAAATATATATATATATATATATTACACACACACACACACACATATATATATATATATACATAAAAAGTACAGTGAAACTGCAGGAAAGGGCACTGGGGGGCAAACTAATATGATTTTTTTTATTTTGAATAGTATCAGTGTGTTCGGTGTGTTTTTACATTTGAATTTGCCGCCGGTTCCACCCCCCTGCGAATGTCACGTCGCAGGAGATGGAAGACGGGGCACGGAGACGATGGGGAGGAAGAACCGCCGCTAGACACCGCCGGGCACATCGCTGGATCCCGGTGACAAGGTAAGTAACCCTGCGATGCTTCTGGCGGTACCCCGAGTGTGGCTCGGGGGTTACCGCTTTTGGCTCTGAAATTTAACCCAGAGCCACGCTCGGGAATACCTCTAAGAAGGTTAAGCCCTGAAGAAGCGAAGTCAAGCGAAACGCGTTGGCTACACATCTTTTTTTGATTGAGACCCCACCATCCGGTTACCCACTTTGTGTTCTCAATTTTATTACATTATATATATTTGTTACATGTATGTGTGTCTTCAGAGCATGTTCATACATGCTTTTTATGTGAATAGAAATCATTAATAAACATGTATTTTAACTCCATTACCGTGTTGCATTATATATTTTGACCATCTCATTTGGGCCCTTAAAACCCCACTTTTTTCTGTCTATAGTTTTGCATATTGTTCTGCAGTTTCTTCTGGTGACAGTTCATGACCTTACTGTGACTTTCACCAGAGCTCTGCGGACAGCGCCTTTCAGTTCGCTGTTTCTCAGACTGTATATAACGGGATTCAGAAAGGGGGTAAGAAATGTATAAAGTACAGACACTAGTCGGCCAACAAGAAAATTGTCAGTTTTGGGTTGAATGTAGTTGAAGAAGGTAGTCACATAAAACATGAAGACCACCGTGAGGTGAGAACTGCAGGTGGAGAAGACTTTCCGTCTGCCATCCTTTATTTTAATTCTCAGGACGGTTTTGACAATGTAGACATAGGAAAGGAAAGTGATGGAAAAGGCAACGAGAGCAAATGGCACTCCAACAAGAAAAATCAGTAAGTAGTTGAGGTAAGTTTCGGAATGTGACAGTTGAATCAGCTGAAACAATTCACAGAACAATCCCGGGATGGTGACGGAATCAGGGAAGGACAGTCTTAGCGTACTCAGTGTGTGCATCAAGGAGTAGGCACAGCTGAAAATCCAAATGCTGGTCACCAACTGAGCACACAGTTTAAGGCTTATTTTGGTTGTGTAATGCAGAGGAAGACAGACAGCAACATATCGGTCATAGGACATTATGGCCAGAAGAAAGAACTCAGTGTAGGCGAACCAGGAGAAGAAGAAGACCTGGGCTACGCACATGGAGTATGAAATCAGTGTGTTTCCACTAGAATTGCCAAAAGACAGATGAGATACAGAACAAGAAGGCATGAATGTGTCCAAAACTGAGAGGTTTCCCAGGAAAAAGTACATGGGGGTCTGCAGGTGGGAGTCGGTATTCACCAAGAAAATGATGAGAAGGTTCCCAGTCACTGTGGCCGCGTAGACCAGATGGAAGAACAGAGATAGCGGGATCCGAGAAGCCGTGAGGTCTGACAGGCCAAGCAAAAAAAATTCAGGCTGAAAAGTTTGATTTTTACTCATAACCAAAGTATTCTCGCAAGTTCCAGGGTTACGAATCTTGAGGAGTATTTCAATAGACAGAGAAGGCTCACCTTAATCTACTTATATTAATAACACAAGTCTGGTTTTTTCACCTCAATGTTTTCAGTGCCAATTACTTGACAAGTTTCATTTGGAATTAGAATTACTGCATTGCATTTGTTTTGGCACAAGTTCAAAAATGTTCCACTAGGATGTCCGTTACAGGAACTTCATTCTAAAAAAACCTGGAAAAAAAATAAAATAAAAATTGAAGGGTGCAATGTTACATATATTATCTGTTAAAGTGATACAGCCGTGTTGGTAGACCAATTCACCAACATTAGGAAAAATGTTATCAGTAGCTTACTTGGCCAAGTGCTATTGTGTGACTTAATGCTGAAAAAGAACATCCACCTTAAAGCGGAGTTCCGGGCACAAAAACTATATTTTTTTTTTGTGCCCGTCCGCTAGTTCAGCATAACCTGAAAAGGAATTGGATAGTTAGATTTTTTTTTTTAAAAACTCACCTTGTATTTGACGATCATAAATACTCACCTCAGGGTACTTCCTCCCTCGGAGCCGCGGCTCACCCCGTCACTTCCTGCGCTGCGATGATTCCTGGGAGCTGAACGTCATAGCTCCCAGGAATCAATGCGACGGCACCGGCCCCGCTCGTCACTTCCGGGCGACGCCGCATTCCCCTGCCCAGAAGCTGTTTAGGAATGCGGCGCCGCGCCGGAAGTGACGATAGGGGCCGGTGCGGCGCATTCTGGGAGAAGAAGACGCGGAAGAAGACACAGAAGAGGACCGCGCCGGCTTCAGCTGCTCACAAGAGAGATGGAAACGCTGTGGAAGAAATTTTATAAGTGAGTATTTCTTCTAAAAGGTAAGTGCGAACCGGGACAGATCAGAGGCTAGCCATTGTGGAATGTGCTAGCCCTGACTGTCCCGGGGGTATGTTCATCAAAAAATGACATCTGTGCCCGGAACTCCGCTTTAACCACTTCTGGACCGGAAGGATTTGCCCCCTTAAAGCGGAGTTCCGGCCTCAAAATCAACTTTACACGATCCACTTGCTTTAACCACTTGCCGACTACCTAACGCCGATCTACGTCGGCAGTCAGCCCCTCACAGGCAAAGTGACGTAGGGCTACGTCACTAGCTTGTGAGGGTCTAGGGAGCGAGCGCGCGCCCCCGGAGGCGCGCTCCCGCTCCCGTGTGGTCACGGACCCCCCCGCGCGTGTGACCAGCGGACCCGATGTCCGCCGGCCACTCGGCGATCGGCGGGGGAGAGGGAGAATGTCAGGCAGCTTGTGTAAACAAGCTGCCTGTCATTCTCCTCGCTGTAAAGACACTGATAAAACGGATCTAGTATGTAGATCCGTTGATCAGTGTCCTTACAGCTCAAGCCACAGCCAATCACAGTAGAAAGCACGCCCCTAGGGATACACACAGCCCCTCCCTTCCAAATAAAGTTAACCCCTTCACAACCAGTGTATTTTTACAGTAACAGTGCATATGTATAGCACTGATTACTGTAGAAATGTCACTGGTAACCCCAAAAGTGTCACAAATGTCAGTCAAGGGTCCGATCTGTCCGCCCCAATGTCGCAGTACCGCAAAAAAAAATCGCAGATCGCCGCCATTACGCGTTAAAAAAAAAAACAACAAAAATGACAAAAATCTTCCCCTTTGTTAGTAAACGCGATAACTTTTGCGCAAACCAATCAAAATACGCTTTTTGCGATTTTTTTTACCAAACATATGTAGCATAAAACAAATTGGCCGAAAATTTAAAAAAATTTTGATTTTTACTTTTTTTTTTGGGGGAATTTCATATAAAAAAATGTGAAAAATATTGTTATTTTTGCAAAATTGACGCTCTTTTTTTGTTTATAGTGCATGATCAAAAAATCGCTTCCTGCTTGAAATTTAATCCTGGGAGCTGAGCGTCATCGCTCCCAGCAGTCAATGCGCCTGCACCGGCCCTGCTCGTCACTTCCGGTGGCGGCGTGTTATTTCCTGCTGAACAGCTTCTGGGCATGCCTAGAAGCTGTGAAGGGATGATGCGCCGGCACCGGAAGTGATGAGCGGGGCCGGCGCAGTGCATTCTGGGACTCTGATGTCACTGAAGAGGACACAGAAGAGGACGTTCCGGCTTCAGCTGCCCACACCTGAGATGGCAGCGCTGGACAAGACATTTTCAAGGCATGGGGGCAGGGCTTGTGAATTGATCACAGAGACCTGTGATCCTATATAGAAGGATCATAGGCGTTCTGTGATCATTTCAGAGAAAATAATGTGAGAAGTTCTCTTTCTCAGCTGGGAGCGATCACGGGTGTCAGACGGCAATCGGAGCCACCTGCACTGTGCATCGGAGTTCATGCTGCCAAGTGGGGGCGGGAGCGCGCCACCAGGGAGGTGCTCTCCCCCCCTAGCTGCCGCTGGCCACCCGCGATTGCTCCCTGCTGAGAGAGAAGGACGGTCGGATGTTGTAAACACAGCCGACCGTTCTTCTCTCTGGAATGATCACAGAGCACCTGTGATCCTGCTATATAGGATTACAGCTCTCTATGGTCATTTCACAAGCCCCACCCCCCACAGTTAGTAAACACGCCCCTTGGCTCACATTCAACCCTTTGATCACTCACTAGGTTAACCCCTTCCCTGCCAGTGTCATTATTACAGTGACAGTGCATATTATCCCCGGCAGCGCGCTCCCGCCCCCACTCGGCAACGGGGACTCTGATGCATGGGGAAGGCGGCTCTGATTGCCGCCTGATACCCGCGATCGCTCCCCGGTGAGAGAGAAGGACGGTCGGATGTTGTAAACACAGCCGACCGTTCTTCTCTCTGGAATGGTCACGATACGCCTGTGATCCTTCTATATAGGATCACATGTCTCTGTGATCATTTCACAAGCCCCACCCCATACAGTTAGAAACATGCCTCTAGGTACACATTTAACCATTTGGCCGCCCCTGGGTTAACTCCTTCCCTGTCAATAGCATTAGTACAGTAACAGTGCATATTTTATAGCACTGATTACTGTAGTAATGTCACTGGTCCCCCCAAAAGTGTCAAAAATGTCAGTAAGGGGTTCAATCTGTCCGCCGCAATGTCGCAGTCCCGCTAAAAATCGCAGATAACCGCCATTACTAGTAAGAAAATAAATAAATAAAAATGACAAATCTTTCCCCTAGTTTGTAGACGTGATAACTTTTGTGCCAGCCAATCAAAATACGCTTATTGGGATTTTTATTTACCAAAAATATGTAGCAGAATACAAATTGGCCTAAAATGATGAAAACATTTGATTTTAATTTTTTTTTTTTTATTGGGAATGTTATATAGCAGAAAGGGAAAAATATATATATATTTTTCAGAATTGTTGCTCTTTTTTTGTTTATAGTGCAAAAAAATAAAAATCGCAGAGATGATCAAATACCACCAAAATAAATCTCTGTTTGTGGGGAAAAAAGGACATCAATTTTATTTGGGTACAGCGTCGCACAACCACGTAATTTTTCCGTCAAAATAACGCAGTGCCGAATCGCAAAAAATGGCCTGGTCATTAAGGGGGCAAATCCTTCCGGTCCAGAAGTGGTTAAGGGGGCAAATCCTTCCAGGACTGAAGTGGTTAAGGGGGCAAATCCTTCCGGTCCAGAAGTGGTTAAGAAGACCCCACGCAATGAGATTTTATTTTGACAAGCAATGTCTATCTAAATAATCTGACTAACTTAAACTCAACAGTTGTAATATTATTCAACCCTTACCCCAAGTCTTCTTTCTTACCTGTCCCTGCTCCTCCTCAACCTTTACCGGGGCTGTCTGTTGGGATCGCACAGTCATCCTTTTTGCAAGATTTTGAACTTGGTGGATGTGATTACCTACTTAAAATATTCAGGCTTCTATGTTTTTAGCCTATTTTACACTTTTTACTCAAATGTATGTGTGCCAGTGGTGTGAGAATGACAGTACAGTGGCTGGGTTCAGGTTTGGAGATGGACATTAGATGTTACATGAATGGTTGGAGAAAAAGTTTGGGTTATTTTATGTATAAAACAGAAACAATGTGTGTTATAAATATTTCATTTACTTGATTAATATAGACATACAGGGGAATGACCAGATGGTAAGGCAGCTCTGATACCCTACATAAAATCCATCCATCAATTCCTGATACCCGTTGGAGGTGTTTATGTGCCCCCCCCCCCCCGGTTCCATGGCTCACATCTGGGGTACTTGTCCATGTATTGTCCCCTTTTGGGAGAAGATGCTAAGGGTTTTATGCAACACTAGTGGGCAACAAATTTCCAAATGTGCCACAAATCAGTGTTATATATCTTACCGGGGTCCTATAAATATCTAATAACAAGTCTATTGAGGCACTTCCTCGGCTGCATGCTTGGTGATTGCAAGACAACCCTCTCTTGCTGAATGGGTTTGCGAAGTGGATAACATTGAGCTCTCTCTCTCTCCCTCCCTCTCTTCCTCTCTCTCTCTCCCTCCCTCTTTCCCTCCCTCTTTCCCTCCCTCTCTCCCTTTCTTTCTCTCCCTCCCTCTCTCTCTCTCTCTCCCTCCCTCTCTCTCTCTCTCCCTCCCTCTTTCACTCCCTCTCTCCCTTTCTCTCTCTCCCTCCCTCTCTCTCTCCCTCCCTATCTCCCTCTCTCTCTCCCTCCCTTTCTCTCTCTCTCTCTCTCTCTCCCTCCCTATCTCCCTCTCTCTCTCTCTCCCTTTCTCTCTCTCTCTCTCTCTCTCTCCCTCTCCCTCCCTTTCTCTCTCTCTCTCCCTTTCTCTCTCTCTCTCTCTCTCTCTCTCTCTCCCTTTCTCCCTCTCCCTCCCTTTCTCTCTCTCTCTCCCTTTCTCTCTCTCTCTCTCTCTCTCTCTCTCTCTCCCTTTCTCCCTCTCCCTCCCTTTCTCTCTCTCTCTCCCTTTCTCTCTCTCTCTCTCTCTCTCTCTCTCCCTTTCTCCCTCTCTCTCTCTCTCTCTCTCTCTCTCTCTCTCTCTCTCCCTTTCTCACCCCCTCCTCTCTCTCCCTCTCTCTCCCTCTCCCTCTCCCTCTTTACATAGTTACATAGTTACATAGTTAGTGAGGTTGAAAAGAGACATCAGTCCATCCAGTTCAACCTATGATGTGTGTGTGTGTTTGCTGTTAACCGTACATTGTATACCCCTGTATGTTGTACATTGTATACCCCTGTATGTTGTACATTGTATACCCCTGTATGTTGTGGTCTTTAAGGTGCCCATCTAATAGTTTTTTGAAACTATCACTGCTCCCTGCTGATACGACTGTTTGTGGAAGAGAATTCCACATCCTTACTGCTCTCACAGTGAAGAACCCCCTGCGTATTGTAAGGTTAAACCGCCTTTCCTCTAGTTTTAGTGAGTGGCCATGTGTCTTATTGTATTCCCTTTCTCTGAATAGTTTGTTCCTTATGCTAGGGTTGTCAGTACAGTATTTGTACATTGATATCATATCCCCCCTCAATTGTCTCTTCTCCAGAGAGAATAAGTTCAGTGCTTGTAGTTTTTCCTCATAGCTGATGTCCTCCATTCCCCTAATTATTTTTGTTGCCCTTCTCTGGACTCTCTCCAGTTCCATCACATCCTTCCTGAGGACCGTTGCCCAGAACTGGACAGCATACTCCAGATGTGGCCGGACCAGAGTCTTGTAGAGCGGGAGAATAATCTCTTTATTTCTGGAGTGAATCCCCTTTTTTATACATCCCAGTATTCTGTTTGCTTTGCTTGCAGCGGCTTGGCATTGCATGCCACTGCCAAGCCTGTTGTCTACCAGTACCCCCAGGTCCTTTTCCATCCTAGACTCACCCAGAGGTTCCCCCCTAGTGAGTAGCTTGCTTTCTGGTTTCTGGCCCCCAAGTGCATTACTTTACATTTTTCAACATTAAACCTCATCTGCCATGTAGTTGCCCACCCTGTTATTTTGTTCAGGACCGCTTGTAAGGTTTTCACATCCTGCATAGAATATATTGGCATGCTTAGTTTAGTATCATCCACAAATACTGAGATTGTACTCAATATCCCCTCCTCTAGATCATTTATGAATAAATTAAACAGGATTGGCCCCAGGACAGAACCCTGGGGGACCTCGCTTTCCACACCCGCCCAATCCGAGTACTCCCCATTAATCACCACCCTCTGTACTCTCCCCTGGAGCCAGTTCTCTATCCAGGTACTCACCTTATGGTTCATACCTGCCTTCCTTAGTTTGAACAGTAAGCGTTTGTGGGGAACGGTGTCAAAGGCCTTTGTGAAGTCCAGATACACCACATCCACAGGCTTACCTTTATCTAGGTGGCAGCTCACTTCATCATAGAAGGTTAATAGATTGGTTTGGCACAAACGATTTTTCATGAATCCATGCTGATTACTACTAATAATGCCGTTTTCATTACTAAAGTCTTGTATGTGGTCCCTTAACATCCCCTCCAAAATCTTGCAGACTACCGATGTTAGGATGACGGGCCTATAGTTACCCGGGATATATCTCGGCCCCTTTTTAAATATTGGTACCACGTTGGCTTTTTTCCAATCAGCTGGCACCATACCCGTCTGTAAACTATCCTTAAAGATCAAGAATAATGGTCTGGCAATCATCTGGCTGAGCTCTTTAAGAACCCTCGGGTGCAAGCCATCCGGTCCCGGTGATTTATTTATGTTAAGTTTCTCTAGTTTAGTTCTAAGTCTATCTTCTGTTACCCATGGTGGTATTTCCTGAGGTGTGTTGTTTAGTTTGGCCTTACAAGCTGGGTTCGTGTAGCCCCCCGATTATTTTGTGAAGACTGAAGAGAAGAAATTATTTAACACTACTGCCTTTTCCCTGTCCTCAGTGGCCAAAACTCCCTTATCGTCTTTTATGGGGCCAATGTGTTCTGGCCTCGCTTTCTTACTGTTTATATACATAAAGAATTTCTTGGGGTTCTTTTTACTCTCTTCCACTATATGTCTCTCGTGTTCTATTTTAGCCTCTTTCTCTCTCTCCCTCTTTATCTATCTATGTCTATCTTCTTTTTTTTATACTTCTCTTTCAGTGTTACCCCATAGAAAAAAAAAACATTTATTTTCAACTACTTAACCATTTTTCTATTACATTTCTAACATATCCAAAGATTTCAGAAAGAAATTTAAATTGTACAATCAAACTCCTACATTTTGCAACAATGACAATGAATGCTTTACAAAGTTAAAAATTATTAATCCAAGTATTACAAAAATCACATAAATAAAAAGGCCCTCGTACATCACAAAATAAAGCCAAAGCTATTTATCAACAATGTATCAATAATGCAATCATAAATTACTTCCTATAGGGAAGTGATATTTGTAAAAGAAAAAAATCTCCCCAATCACTGAATTCTGGTAATGATGTCTCTGTTCCACTTTTATCACCTGATAATCATCCACCACGATATAACCTTAGGGGTTTAGTAGCAGAATGATGAAAATATACTCCTAGGTCCTTATTGTCTCTTTCAATGTTCCAAAAAGACATAAAGCTGCTGAACAATATACCGGAGAGGAGTGATAATATATTAAAGAGATATCAAGTATGCTCACCTCTATATCCCAAGGTTTCCAATCTTTATACATCATATATGTGCTAAAAAAAATAGGGAAGCAATATATATCCTAGCCAAGGACCACATATTTTAAGAATCAATAGCACATATTAATTTTGTATTATGTATAGTTAATCAGAATTAAATACTGCCTAATTTTATATTTTGAACTCTTAGCTCAAACCCCTAATTAGTGTAAAATTTATATAAGTATTATTTATTTATAAATACATTAATATTGTCTATTTTTATATTTTGATTACTTAACTTAAAACCCTACTCAGTATAAAGCTGATAAAGTTAAGAAATTATAAATATGGTATTTATTTTTTCTTTTGAAAAAGAGTCAAGCAGATCGAAGATAACAGAGATGGAGGACAAATTATACACTGTATTTTTTTTTTACATATATAAGAAATATATGAACCACAAAAATTAAAAATAAATACTTTTGCTGGAAGTTGATTTCTTTGTAGATTGTTTCATTGAAATATGTCAGACTGTTATTTCTTTCTTTCTTTAATGAAACAAAAATAAAATATTCACCTTTGCCTATAATTTAACAAGTATCTGATGTAAATGTTAGATTTTGGCATCATATTAAACAAGAGGTCATCATGGAAGAAACAAAGAATGCACACAGATTGTAAGCCTCGGATTCCTCTCGTATAAAAGCGTTCATTCAGTTCTCCCCTAAGATCTCCAGCAATATCCCTCCTGAGATCTCCAGCATCATCCCTCCTGAGATCTCCAGCAATATCCCTCCTGAGATCTCCAACTAAATTCCTCTTGTGTCTTATTACACAGATTCCACTGAAATTTCAAATAAAGTTTATACTATTATATTTCCTTGTTCTTGTTTTTTTTTTTTTTTATCTTTTATTTATTTAATAGTTTGCAATACATATATTGTTTAAATTACTTAAGAATATTTTTTTTTCGTGTTAATCCCTTTTATTGATTACTATTGGATCACCGAGAATGTTGATCAGAATGATTCAACTGTTGTTCTCATTTTTCTGTTATGCACCTTTGTCAAATAAAGCTTTTTGGAAAAAAAAAAAAAAGAATAAATGAACATATAAACATCTAATCACAAAAAAAATATATAATAATTTTGTATTATGTAAATAGTAGTGATCCAAGCATACAATGGAGCCAAGAATGTGTGTGTGTACAACACAAAGTACACAACACAAAAAACACAGAGTATAACACAAAAATGCATAGAGTTTTAGTCAAAAAGTCCAAAAAAGCCCCCAAAAAATTGCAATAATCAAGTCTTAAAATATGCAAACATGAAGTAGTAGAAGTAGTAGTAGTAATATTAGTAATAATAATAAAAAAATATGAATATTTAATTTGTAACTTATTAAAATGACATTGTTAACATATTTAGCTGTTTATATTGGCCTATATCCATCAAGTACATCTTCTTTTGGCACTTTTCCACTGCAAGTACCGGCTTGGATCTACTCGGCCCTGCTTGGCCCTGCTTTGCCCGGTTTGCTTTTCCACTGCTGGTACCGCACGGTACAGTGTTGGAACGGTTCGGTACGGTACGGTATGGTTTGCTTTTCCACTAAAGTAGTACTAAAGTTAAGTGGGTGGGATAAGAACGGGGTGGGTGGGATTCTCTGACCAATCAGTGGCTAGTAGTGACTGCATGCAAAGGATTGTGGGATATGGTACCGGGTATGGTACCTCTTGGAACCACAATAGAGTAGGTACTGTTTTTGAAAGCCGTACCGTTCGGTTCCATGCAGTGGAAAAGCGCCGCCGTACCGTACCGAACCGTTCCTACACCGTACCACGCGGTACCAGCAGTGGAAAAGCACAAAAGCGAGCCGAACCGTTCGGTTCCATGCAGTGGAAAAGCACCATTAGTCTGTGGACATGTTATTTCTTTTTAGGTTACCATTCTGTTATACTTTGCTTTCAACCCCTAAAGTCACCATGAGGTTGTATCCTGCACACACTGATTATCAGCTTCTCTGTGGTGAAGAGATTTTGAAATTGGATCTTCTGACCATTAGGCTGGATTTTTGCATCTCAAGATCTACAAACACTCAATACTGAGCCAGATATCAACATGCATTGCACAGTAATGCACATGGCAATGTATACTGGAACCTCACTGCATCCTTGGGACTGATAGTTTAGAGACTGAGGCCTTGGTAAATTAACCCATCAGACAACTTCTAAAGATACATCATTACAATGACAGCTATCCAGTCAGCCCATTTGTGATGATGATGATGTCATCGGTGCCTACAAACTCCTCCAGCTCCATTTCTTAAGGGAAGTAATGGTTAGAAAACTGATCTGAGTGCCTAGGTTTCTTGGGATAAGCTGACCCAAGAGTAATCAAAATGTTTCCTGCCCACCACTTTTCAGATCAACACACATTCAGTAGCTGTTCATACAGATATCTGAAGAATCTCAAGTCTTGTCAACACCACCGATGGTCTTCTGCCATTTTTGAGCTGATTACATAGTTACATAGTTAGTGAGGTCAAAAAATACATCAGTCCATCAAGTTCAACCTATGATGTGTGTGTGTTTGCTGTTAACCGTACATTGTATACCCCTGTATGCTGTACATTGTATACCCCTGTATGTTGTACATTGTATACCCCTGTATGTTGTACATTGTATACCCCTGTATGTTGTACATTGTATACCCCCTGTATGTTGTACATTGTATACCCCTGTATGTTGTACATTGTATACCCCTGTATGTTGTACATTGTATACCCCTGTATGTTGTACATTGTATACCCCTGTATGTTGTACATTGTATACCCCTGTATGTTGTACATTGTATACCCTTGTATGTTGTACATTGTATACCCCTGTATGTTGTGGTCTTTAAGGTGCCCATCTAATAGTTTTTTTAAACTATCGATGCTCCCTGCTGATACGACTGCTTGTGGAAGAGAATGCCACATCCTTACTACTCTGACAGTAAAGAACCCCTTACGTATTTTAAGGTTAAACAATTTTTCCTCTAGTTTTAGTGAGTGGACCCATGTCTTATTGTATTCCCTTTCTCTGAATAGGTTTTTCCATATGCTAGGGTCGCCAGTACAGTATTTGTACATTGATATCATATCCCCCCTCAATCGTCTCTTCTCCAGAGAGAATAAGTTCAGTGATTGTAGTCTTTCCTCATAGCTGATGTCCTCCATTCCCCTAATTATTTTTGTTGCCCTTCTCTGGACTCTCTCCAGTTCCAGCACATCCTTCCTGAGGACCGGTGCCCAGAACTGGACAGCATACTCCAGATGTGGCCGGACCAGAGTCTTGATTAAGTAACATGCTGAACAGACACCTCAGTTTTTCTGAGCAGATAAGGCATTAAATAATGATTTTTTTTTTAGCATCTGTTGTTACATTTTTAAATACAATTGTGTAACATCTGTAGGAAAGTTTGAAAAGACACAATATCCCAGTCTAGTGCATTCTTTTGCTGATCATTAAGAATAATTCAAGTGGAACCATCATATTATTCGATATAGCCAGCAGCTTTCTGCCCCTTTTTCACATTGACAGTTTCTACAGCCAAGCCATGCTAGTCCCAATTCTATTGGTAACTTTATTTAATCTGGGACTCTGATATTGCAACAGTAACGGACTGTGAGCAGATTCTGATTTCAGGTGATTGGCACAACAATTCCTGTCCTGCACCTGATGCACTATCGGAGTTACTATCCCAGAAGGTTGTGCCATATATCTTATTGATATTGTTTATATGCTCAATTATCATTTGGGATGAGTGTGTTATTTGTTTGATGTGAGTGTGGTGTCTGGCGCACAGTGAAGACAACATTGTCTTTTTTATTGGTGATGGTGGGTGGTTCCTGTTTTCTGTTGTTGTATTTTTACTCCTTGATTTTTTTGTACAATAAAATTTGTGATACTTCACTTTGTTCTAGTTCCACAATTTTTGAATTGTAACCAATCCCAAGTGACTCATTGTAACGCTCCTGCGTTTTATGTATGGTGTGGATTTTCAGCTGCAGAAATATTCCACTTCAGTAGTCATGTAAGAGAAATGCTGAGACACCATTCCCAACTCTCAATGACTCATCATGTGTGGAGGATCTCAATTCAGCAAGTAAATACACACACTCAATAAGATGTTTCCTAGAGTGACTTATGTATATAGTATCACAGTGAAGATAGGCTGAAGAGACAGGTTGGGTAGAGATGGTAGATGACAGACACTTGAAAGGAAATGTTCTTGAAAGTAAGATAGTAACAGATGGGATGCAGATAGGTTTAGCAATCATGTATGGTGGCAGATGACAGAGTAGCAGGTGGACATACAAGAGAGATCAACCCAGTGCAGGAACAGGTGATAGCAGGTTCAAGAGCTAGCAATCTTAGATAATGCAGATGTAGTAATAGTCCTTAGTATGCAGAGCTAGATAGTGTAAGCTTTAGTATAAAGGTTATAGAGGTTTCCCCTGTGGGGTACTTATCACTAATAGCAATGTAGCAGAGGAGAGGTTCAGCAAGAGCGGATGATCCGGTAGCGGGATACAGGGATCAGCGCAGCGTGGTTCCGACAGCGAGGTATGCTTGCAAGCATGAGAGCTTCAAGACAGGTTACCATCAAGGCACAAAGTAGTTTGAACGAACACATGTGAGTGAGAGCCGGCGATCTAAATAGCCATCCAGTCCGGCGCTCAGTGATGACAGCATCGGTCTTAAAGGTGTATGCGCACCTTACCAAAAGAGAATGGTGGGGCGCATACACTTATGAAAGAGTAATTAGGGTACCCAAAGGTACCAGAACATTACACTCATCCATATGGTCCTTAGGGCAGTCTCTCTATCTGCCTAATGTTTGGTTATCACCCTCATTTTAAATTGAGAGTTTTGGTCATTAGGTTGAGCAGGGTTGTGAGCACTCTAATATACACCAATCAATTAGGATTCATCTCTTATCGATCCACAGCCACCAAGATTATTTATAAATGTACAAGCCATTTTATCATTAGATGCTGCAAAAGCATTTGACAGTGTCGAATGGCCGAACCTATGAGAAGTGTTGCGCCTTTTCATCTTGGACAATAACTTTGTGCGTTGGGTGCAAATCCTTTACTTAGGCCTGGTGTAGAGGTTAATGGGACCTTGTTGGACTTTTTTTCTTGGGATACGAGGCAAGAGTGCCCACTCTCCTTCCTATTGTCCTGTACATGGAAACATTTAGATTGGCACTAGAATTTGGTTCTATGTGGGTTGTAACTCCCTGGGTAGTACCTTGCCAGGGCTTCTTCCCTACAACCAGTGGCAGCCCGTCCATTGGTGGCAAAGGGGTGCTGCCCCCCCTATCCATGCGTCCGGCCCCCCAATCTACATGCAGGGCGCTGGACGCATGGATTCCAATAGGGGATTTATTATTTTTAAGCACTTGATTAGAGCCAGAGGCTCTAATAGGCTTCAAAAAAGGGTGGGCTCGGGGCGCACAGCACTGCGCCCTGAGCCCACCCAGTTGTATGACAATAGTGAATGAATATTCACTATTATCACACTGACTCTCTTCCTAGCCAATCGCCTGACAGAGGCGCCGATTGGCGCTCTTCTGGGGGTCATTGGGGCGCAGATCAATGCGCCCCGACACACCCCACTTTAACGATGTCTGGGCTGTGATTGGTCCAGAGTCCAGCCTGGACCAATCACAGGAGGACATCGGACCTGGTGACATGAGGCGTGGGGGCGGTGCACCGCCCCGGCGCCACGATCACCTTCCGTTCCCGCCCGCGGCCCGGCGCAGAGAGAGAGGAGCGATGATCGAGAGTGCGGCCCTTCCAGGCCGCACACATATCTCCGGAGGCCCCGGTGCAGGCGGCGGAGGCTGAGGACCGGGTAACACACCAGCTGTCCGGGCCGTGGAAGGTGATGAGGCCCCCGCGGTCGGTCCGCTGGAAATCCGCCCCAAGTGCCCGGAGCCTGGCCTCCTCCTCCGCCGAGTACCGGCTCTGCCGGATCCCCACCGTGTACACCGGCCTGTGCTCCAACATGTACACCGGCCTGTGCTCCAACAGCAACAGCCTGTCCTCCCCCCCGCTCCGCACACAGGCGGGCGCTCCGAGCCTGGGCCCGCACAGCCTCGGGGTAGGACAGCAAACCCAGCCGCAGGACACGAAGCATCTGTTAGCCCGCCGAGTGAGACATACCAGGGATCTGCCGCGGCCTGCTGGAGGGGGCGGGGACGTCTGTTCTGGGTCACAGGCTGGAAGACTGCAAGTCCCAGCCAGGACTAATGAGGCACCACAAGTCCCAGCCAGGACTAATGAGGCACCACAAGTCCCAGCCAGGACTAATGCGGCACCAAAACTCCCAGCCAGGACTAACAAGGCACCACAAGTCCCAGCCAGGACTAATGAGGCACCAAAAGTCCCAACCAGGCCTAATGAGGCACCACAAGTTCCAACCAGGCCTAATGAGGCACCACAAGTCCCAGCCAGGACTGATAAGGCACCACAACTCCAAGCCAGGACTATTGTGTAAAGTAACTTGTCAGAAGAGTCACATAAAAGCTGCTGTTGCATAATTCTAACGAAAAGGCTTGTTGCCTGGCTGACTCCCACTCCCAGAGCTCAGACAAGTCGACGCAGGCACAGCCGCGCAGCCAGGGAGGGAGAGTACTCCGCAGCCGGCCCGCAGACACAGTCCCAGTGGCAGTGACCGACAGTCAGAGTCAGACCAGCAGCAGCCCAGCCGGTAAGTGAACTTTGAAGTGATTCAATTGATGCTGAGGGGCATGTATACTGATCACTGTGCATTGAAGGGGGCATGTATACTGGTCACTGCATTGAAGGGGGCATGTTTACTGGTCACTGTGCATTGAAGGGGGCATGTATGTTGGTCAATACCTTGAAGGGGGCATGTATGCTGGTCACTACATTGAAGGGGGCATGTACTCTGGTCACTGCATTGAAAGGGGGCCTGTACTGTGGGGTTTGTGCTAGGGGGCCTGTACTGTGGGGTTTGTGCTAGGGGGCATGTATTGTGGGGTTTGTGCTAGGGGGCCTGTACTGTGGGGTTTGTGCTAGGGGGCCTGTACTGTTGGGTTTGTGCTAGGGGGTCTGTACTGTGGGGTTTGTGCTAGGGGGTTTGTGCTTGATGGGTTTGTGCAGGGTTTGTGCTTGAGGGGTTTGTGCTGGGGGGGTCTGTACTGTGGGGTCTGTGCCACTTTCAGTCAGTGTATCCCATAATAGGGTGTCTCTCACAGTATATCCCATAATAGGGCCCTGCTCCCTATTATGGGATATACTAGTACTGATGGACCCCTTAATATGTGATATATTGGGAGAATTTGTTCACGCAAGCAAAATACAGGGGATAAAATGGGTGGAGTCTATAAGGGGTGGGCTTCTTAGAAATGGGAGGGGTCCATATGGAAGGGCGGGGTCTTGCGCCCCACCATCTTAAAACTTCACCAGCTGCCACTGGAAGTGATTTTACTGGGCAATGGCCAGGAAGAGGGAGGGGACGTACAGCCAGAGGAGAATCACAGCCAGAAGTAGCAGGTAAGGATGCTGCCTGTCCGTCACAGGAAGGGGGAGGAGGGAGGGGTGGTAGATTGGATTGCTGGCTGGCAGGCCGTCCCACCGGGGGGGGGGGGTTGTTTTTTTTCTGCCCTCCCAAATTTTCATTCACCAGCCGCCACTGCCCACAACCCTGGCCCAGTGGTTGTGGGGGTATGTAGATGGGGGGCTTATAGGTACCTGGAAGCCACCTTTGATAAAAAGGGGGCCCCCACAAGCCTATGATGCCCTCCAAAAATCCCACTGACTGACACACACAAAATAGCTCAGGCAGTGGCAGCTCTCCTGTGCCAAAAAATAACAGCGGCTGTGAATAGAGTGATGGCCGTTGGTATAGACCAGATCCATAAGGAGCTTCAGGGGGGCGAGCTCTATCAAAATAACATGGCCTTGCAGCAGAACTCTCAGATACACAAGCTTTTGCAAGACAAGATAGAAGATCTTGAAAATTGGTAAATGTGAAACAATTTATGCACCATTGGTCTACAAGAAACCTACAAGGTAGGATCTTTACTGGAAATATGCAAAACACGTATATCAGAGGCTCTGGGGCTTACAACCAAATTAACTTGTAAGTTTATACAAGCCTTTATGGAATTTTTTCTTGTTTCCAGCCAGGTTCTCAAGGAAGAAATACATAGGAACATGGAGGTGAGAGTCGGTGACTTATGAGGACAATGATCAGAAAATTCCAGATTAATGTCAGACGGTAGATGAGAAGGAAGAGGAGGAAGAGAGGGAGCTGAAGATCTGGAAAGTCAGACAGTCCAGAGAGAAATAATTCCTTCAGTATTGTCTCATTTCCCATTTAGATATATTTGGTTATGTTTTAAATAGTAAAAAAAGTAATTTTATATATGTTTCAGATGTTAATCATCCAAAACACTACAGGAATAAGACTTACATTTTTATTTTTTTACTTTCTCATTATGTGTAAGAACAATATGGAAACTCTACAAATAAAATACAATTCACTCTATTCTGTAACTTAGTGGAAGACTTGATTTATGACAATCTAAAATAATAAAGAGAGAAATTCTATAAGAAAAAGTTAAGATGTTGACCAAAATTGTGCACAGAAAACATGAACCGGTTCCCTGTTACTATCAGCGATGGTAAATGTTATAATTCTTCAGTGAAATTCTCAGATATTGGCAGAGTGTAATGTACATTTGTGACGGGAGTCACTTTGGGCGCAGGGTGACCAGGAAACTGGGGGGCACTGGGGATATGGCTTGGATGGCTCCAGATGGGACAATAATATTCAGGAATGATGTCTCTCTTGAAATCCCTGTACATTGGGAGGTCCATGACCAGGAAGTACAACCCCCAATATAGGCTTTCCAGGAAGCTCAATGTGGAGACAGACTGTCTATTGCTTAACGATGTTGCTTTTG
Source organism: Pelophylax lessonae (assembly GCF_965119305.1). Lineage (NCBI taxonomy): Eukaryota > Metazoa > Chordata > Amphibia > Anura > Ranidae > Pelophylax > Pelophylax lessonae. The sequence continues at coordinate 7,676,558 of NC_138773.1, read as the reverse complement.
TCTGAATAAGTAAATTGTATGCTAAGGGATGTATTGACACTCAGAGTAATGTGTATTGGGGGCTCGTTATGTAACTATTGTGTGATGTTGGGGGCTGGATTTGGGTCATTGTTCATGTAGTGACTGCATTACTTCTAACGTGTATATAAAGCGTGTATTCCTTTTCAATAAAGAGTATGATTCCTGCTTGACCCTCAATACAGACAGAGCCTCATCTCGTACTTGGGGGGGGGATTATTCGTATGGATTTCTGATTTGGCTGAGTGGAGTGTCCGGTAGCTGCCTTTGTGTTCTGTCCTAAACGACTGTAACCCCTTTCATACCTGGGGTGTCGTTACACCATTGTCCATCATTAATCCTGCCATACAGATCCTCGGTCAAGCACCTATTATGGAGTGACAAAGGCTTCTCATTTGTGCTCCTGCATTGTCATTCTCTCTTATGCTCCTCCGGTTCAAAGCTAACACACATTAAACAGACATGACCCACCATTGTCATCATTAGTGATGGGCCGAACACCCCCCCCCCCCTGTTCAGGTTCGCATGAGAACATCTCAAACAGGGAAAAGTTCTAGCAAACATTCATTTTAAAGTCTACGGGACACAAAAAATCAAAAGTCCTCATTTAAAAAGCTTTATAAGCAAGTTATTGCCATAAGAAGTGGAATAGAATACATTTTTTATCCATCACCATCCAAAAACAAAACGTTACAAAATGTATTCTATTTATGTTGTTGGCTGGTATGGATACTATATGGCCCCGCCCCGTGTACACGGAGGAGGGGGAGGGATTTGTGCTAGCACATTTAGTATGAATTTGGGCCTGGAGAAGGATGGACCAGCTCTGAGGAAGGGAGCGTGCCTCCCGAAACGCGTCAGAGGGCCTAGTATAGGGACATGCCCTTTTAAACATTGTGGTGGACTCATTTTATACGATTTTTGCTCCTCATGTTTGTGAGCATGTTTTTGGTATTTTAACCTCCCTGGCAGTATGATTCTTTTGGATTTTAGGTGCTGAAAGCGGTACCATTATTTTGCATATAATTCTTGTGAATGAGCAGCCCAAACCAACTGTATACGGTTTGGGCTGCTCATTCACAAGAATTACGTATATATATATATATATATTTACATAAAGAGTACAGTAAAACTGCAGGAAAGGGCACTGGGGGGCAATGTAATGTGAATTTATTTTATTTTGAACGGTATCAGTGTGTTTGGTGTGTTTTACATTTGAATTTGCCGCCGGTTCCATCCCCCGGCGAACGTCACGTCGCCGGAGACGGAAGCCGGGGCTCGCAGACGATCGGGAGGAAGCTCCGCCGCCGCATACCGCCCGCATTCTTCGCTGGATCCCGGAGAAAAGGTAAGTAAAACCTCTACCAGGATCCAGCGATCTTCCTAGCGGTACCCCGAGTGTGACTCGGGGTTACCGCTTTTGGCTCTAAAATCTAACCCCGAGTCACGCTCGGGAATACCGCTAGGAAGGTTAATAAACATATTAAAGGTATTCAAGGGTAATGCACTAGATGCTTGCGCCTCCTTTATTTTCTATATTTATAGTCTTTGGAGTTTCCCCATCTGAGGAGAGCGGCATGCCTATTATTCCCATTGGAGTGAACGCTTGGGTCATTCAGTTGTTTCAACATCTGGAGTTACAGTTGCTATAGAAGCACTATGTGAAAAACAAGATGGGATAAATGAGGGTGTGTGAAAAACAGCCGATCCCTAGTTTGAAATACTTACCCACCAGTCTGCTAACAAACCAAAATAAACCTGTCCAAGAAATAAGTTAAAAGCAGGAGTCCCCATTTGCCTATGGCATCTTTACTAAAGGGATGGGGGTGTGTGTCTCCCAGCTGATCACATTTAGTTTGCACCCCATGGCTTTTTTGTGCAGCCATGCGTTTTTCGTTGCCAGTCGTGGATTGGAGCAGGTGGGGGAGGATTGGGTGGTCTCCAATCCCATCTGTTTCCAATCCACCTATTAGCAAGCATGTACTTCCCTTTGTGAAGACACTTATACACTCAGGTTGAGCAGTGTTATTTAGTGTTAGGTTCTGCAAGATACGCAGGATGCCTTGTCGCTGGCCTTGCAGCTTCCGCATGCATTTGCAAATATGTGTTAACTAAACTCCTGCTTTTAACTTATTTGTTAGACAGGTTTATTTTGGTTTGTTAGCAGACTGGTGGGTAAGTATTTCAAACTAGGGATTGGCTGTTTTTCACACACCCTCATTTATCCCATCTTGTTTTTCAATTGACAGGGATGGAGACACTGTGCAGTGCTCGCCAGTTCTCATATAAAGTCCCAAATTGCCCATTTCTTGTATAGAAGCACTATGTGAACACCACCAAGTTCTAGACTGAGAGACTGCGTTCTATTCGGCTTAGTGCCTTTATATATTTCCAGCCAGAAAGTGGCGCTCTCTAGACCAGTGTTTCTCAACCTTTTTTCAGTCAAGGAACCATTTAATGGCACCCCTTTCTAAAATGTAAAAAACTATTCTAATAGCTTTACATAATGCAGCAACATTCACAGGTAGGACACCCAACGTTAGAGGTGATTTATTTTTCCAAAGTAAATACATGTTTGCACACTGGTACGGACTAGTATTCCAATGTTTCTCTTCTCCCTCATTTTTGCACACTGGCTAGTATTCCAATGTTTCTGATCCCCCTCATTTTTTCTCCATCAGTCAACTAATATCACCCCAGTGCTGAGGGAGAGGGGCACAGGAGGGTCAAACAAGAATGTTGTGGAGGCGACAGACATTCTCCTTATTATCTGATGACATCATTGGTTGTTAGGATGTCATTGTCTAGAAAGTCGTAATGGTGCATAATGAAAACTTGTGGCTTTGTGTAACTAATAGGCAGCCTTCATCCACCTGCTGGCTTGTATACAATTTTTGATACATTTTTAGGCATTTTGCCAAGGCACCCCTAAAGAAGCCTCAAGGCACCCTAGGGTGCCTGGGGACCCTGGTTGAAAAAGGCTGCTCTAGACTATACGTTAACCACTTTCCAACCGTCATATAGTGATGGCCGCAAAGTGGTTGTCCCATTCCGGTCGGGCGTCATATGACATCCAGCAGGATAGGCTGCTCTGTGTGCCCCCGGGGGGGGGGGCACGCAGAGCGATGATTGGTAGTGCTATGTGTCACTCTGACACACCCCAGGCTCTTTTCCGTGTGATCAGCTGTGTCCAATCACAGCTGGTCACATAGTAAATAGGAGGTGCCATTGATCTGCGGCTCTCCTGACAGGGGGGGGTGTCTGTGCTTGTAATCAGAGCATTGAATACCAGTGCAGACCCTTGGGGAGTGCCCTCCTCATCAGTGCTGCCCATCATTGCCATCTATCAGTGCTGCCCACCAGTGCCCATCATTGCCCATCAGTGTCCCCTATCAGTGCCCATCAGTGTCGCATATCAGTGCCCATCAGTCCCGCCTATCAGTGCTGCCTATCAGTGCCCATCAGTGCCACCTAGCAGTGCCCATCAGTACTGCCTATCAGTGCCCATCAGTGCCACCTCTCAGTGCCCATCAATGCCGCCTATCAGTGCCCATCAGTTCCGGCTATTAGTGCCCATCAGTGCCGCCTTTCAGTGCCCATCAATGCTGCCTATCAGTGCCCATCAGTGCCGGCTAAAAGTGCCCATCAGTGCTGCCTATCCATATCCATCAGTGCCGCCTATCAGTGCCCATCAGTGCCCCCTATCAGTGCTCATCAGTGCTGCATATCAGTGTCCATCAGTGCCCACCAATGCTGCATATCAGTGCTACCTATCAGTGCCACATATCAGTGCTCATCAGTGTTGCATATCAGTGCTGCCTATCAGTGCCCATCGGTGCTGTATATTAGTGTCTCATTGTCAGTGCCACCCCATCAGTGCCTCCTCATATGTGCCACCCCATCAGTGCCTCCTCATCAGTGCCTGTCAGTGCGGCCTCATCAGTGCTCATCAGTGCAGAAAAAAACATTTATTTACAAAATTTTATAACATAAACAAAAATCTTTTTTTTTTTTTTTTCAAACTTTTTGATATTTTTTTATTTGTGTAGCTAAAAAAGAAAAATCCTTGCTGTGATCAAATACCACCAAAAGAAAGCTCTATTTGTGGGGAAAAATTGACATAAATTTGGTTTAGGTACAGTGTTGCATGACTGCGCAATTGTCATTCAAAATGCAACCAGAGATGTATAGTAACTAAGTAGAACTACTTCACTACTGTACTTAAGTAGGGAAAGGCGGTATCTGTACTTTCCTAGAGTAGAATTATTTTCTCCTACTTCCACTTTTACTTCACTACATTTTTTCAATGATTTCAATACTTCTACTCCGATATTTTTTTTTTTTCTGTGCTGCATAGTTACTCGTTACTATTATAAAAATTACCACTGCCAGAACAGTAGATGGCAGGTTTCATGAAGCTCAAAACATTGTGTATTATCAGCGCATACGAAAATAAATGCTACTGTATGTATAAATAAAAGCTGCATTTGAAATAATAAAAAACAATATGATGTTCAAACTTTGGACTTCTTTCTTGAATAACTACATAACACAGTACTTGTACTTTTACTTTCAGTACTTGAGTAGCAATTTTTTTTCAAAACTACTGGTACTTTTACTTTCAGTACTTGAGTAGCAAAATATAAAAAAAAAACTACTTGCAATACTTAAGTACAAAAAATGTTGAATACTTTAGTACTTCTACTCAAGTCACTTTTTGATAGAGCACTTCCACTTCTACTCAAGTCACTTTTTGATCGATGACTTGTACTTTTACTCAAGTATGGGTTTCGAGTACTTTATACAAGTGTGAATGCAACAGCACTAAAAGCTGAAAACTAAGCCTGAGCAGTAAGGGGGTGTAACTGCCCTGTATGGAAGTGGTAAAGGCTGTTCTTAGCTGCTCTGTTGGAAACATAAAAAGCCTGTTATTTATAGAGGTCAAAAGCTCAAGCTAAGATTTACCTAGAGAGCTAAATGAGTTAAAGCAGACAACCCCCAGTATGGTTTTTGCAGGCATATAGGGTTTCAATATGAAAAGTAAGGGGTATCCTAAATTAAATAAAATTTTATATAGATGGGGAGAAATTATATAAAATATTATAACCCTAAAAGAAAAGTATTCAAATAAAACCTAAATCATAAAAGCTTTATTATATGGCCAATGTATCCTTACATATATTTACAAAGAAGAGTCAGTATTGATTCCCCTCTAACAGTATATAGCAAACCAGTTCATTCATCATTTACTAGTATACAGAATACAATAGATATTTTTTAGTTATTGATACAATGAAGCAGTTAATATGCCTTGTTTATGTTGTATCATTATTTAGAATGTAATAGAGACTGATAGAGGACCCCAATCCTCTGGAGTACCACCAACAACAATCTATAATTAAGCTAATCATTAGCTGAGGTGTCACACCGGGTCTTGTTAGAACACAGAATGATGTCACACTCCTGGGATTCTCTCCAATTGTAACTTTTAAATTATCAAGAAAAATAAAGATTTCATTTAGCAATTACCATGAGAGTTCCCAGCAATGAAGCCGGGATGTAAAGGGAATTAATTATACAAACAGAGAATGTTAAATGAATCATTAACTTACCAAAAACTGAAAAGTCAAACAACATTGGCCTTTGAATTAAATGCCTATTGTCCATTTACTAAGCATTATTTATCAAAATATAATAGAAAAATCTTTAAATATCCCCAGAATTCATAAAAAAAATGTTGACTGTGCATTATGTGAACAGTTACACATGGCAATGCACCATAAAAAAACAAAAATCTATCCAAACATACATTTGTTCACAGAAATAGTACTGTATATGCCCAGCAATGGTGTGATTAATAATAATGAAAATAATAATAATAATAATAATAATAATAATAATAATAATAATAATAATAATAGAATACTTTATGTTATATAGCACATTTTTAACACTACACTCTCAAAGCACTTTACAAATAATTTTTATTTTTATTATTATTATTATTATTATTATTATTATTATTATTATTATTATTATTATTATTATTATTATTATTATAATAATAATAATGATAATAATAACAATAATAATAATAATAATAATAATAATAATAATAATAATAATAATAATAATAATAATAATAATAATAATAGAATACTTTATGTTATATAGCACATTTTTAACACTACACTCTCAAAGCACTTTACAAATAATAATAATAATTATTATTATTAGTATTATTATTATTATTGTTGTTATTAATAATAATAATAATAATAATAATAATAATAATAATAATAATAATAATAATAAAATACTTTATGTTATATAGCACCTTTTTAACACTACACTCTCAAAGCACTTTACAAATAATTTTTATTTTTATTATTATTATTATTATTATTATTATTATTATTATTATTATTATTATTATTATTATTATTATCATTATTATTATTATTATTATTATTATAATAATAATAATAATAATAATAATAATAATAATAATAATAATAATAATAACAATAATAATAATAATAATAATAATAATAATAATAATAATAATAATAATAATAATAACAATAATAAAATACTTTAACACTACACTCTCAGAGCACTTTACAAACAATTTGTATTATTATTATTATTATTATTATTATTATTATTATTATTATTATTATTATTATTATTATTATGATTCGTATTATTATTATTATTATTCTTATTATTATTATTATTATTATTATTATTATTATTATTATTATGATTATTACAATAATAAAATACTTCATGTTATATAGCACCTTTTTAACACTGCACTCTCAGAGCACTTTACAAATAATTTTTATTATTATTATTATTATATTAATAACAATAATAAAATGCTTTGTGTTATATAGCACATTTTTAATGCTACACTATTAGAGCACTTTACAAATAATGTTTATTATTATTATTATTATTATTATACAGGATTTGTATAGCGCCAAAGTTTGCACAGTTCCTTTATAATTTTTTTTTCCCCACACAAATAGAGCTTTATTTTGGTGGTATTTAATCACCACTGTTTTCTTATATATAAATGAAAAAACACAAAAAAAAAAAAAAAAAAACATGTTTTTCTTGGTTTCTTAACATTTAGCAAATAAATAAAATAATAATCTATCTTCCCATATTCAGGCCGAAATGTATTCTGCTACATTTCTTTGTTAAAAATAATTCGAATCAGTGTATAGTATTTAGTCTGTGTTAAAGTTTTAGAGTCTACGAGCTACGGTATATACAGTATATGGTATATTTAAGAATTGAGCAATCCTGATGTACTGACGGCTTATCTCATACTTGAGGCCCTTCAAAATGACAGGACAGTATAAATATTCCCCGACCCCTTTTTTGGAAAATAGGCAGTCCAAAGTATTTAGTAGGAGGAGTGGCAAGTTTTTTGAAGCTGTCATTTTTGTCACAATTTTTTGGACAAATTAAGAAATTAAATACAATTTGGGTTTTTTGCAGTTATATTTTCACACTATCACCAGTGCAGTACAGCGCCATAATGTGACTGGTGTGGTGGTAATTAGGGATACTGACTGGCAATACAGAAAAAAGAAATGATATATATATATTACATTTGTTAAACTTTTTGTTATTATTTTGTTTCTTTTTTACTATTTTTTTTTTCTGATAACATACTGTTATCAGGGTAGTTCAGTGTCACCATAGTGGCACTGTACTACTCTAGGGGGGGGGGGGGTGATCAGTGATTTATTTTTTAATTTTTTTTTGGTTTACACTGGTATTGCTTATAATGGTGATCATCATTGTTATAAGCAATAGTTGACTTTTATTAATGGCTTTCCATTCATGACAGCTTGCTTTCTGTTGATGCTGTGATTGGCTACAGCTACTCACATGGTACAGGGTGTCAGGTACCATGGGAAAGTTGTGGGCCAATCACAAGTTCACAACACCATTCATAACTGCTTTTGTTTACATTGTTTTCATGTGATTGCTGTGATTGGTCATAGCAATCACCCCAGACCCTGGCTGATGTGAGCGCTGTGAGCGTTGTGAGCTCTGTGATCACCCCTGGGGGCGTGCTAGTGTGCATGTACCAGAATTTATGCTGGTTTGGGTAAATCTGGTCCTAAGAGGCCCCAGGTTGTGCAGTCTCTAATATAACAGACTAGGGAGGATTGCAAGCAGTCCTGGATATAGGGGGGGGGGGGGTGCAAGTCTTCAAGAATGGTACATCGACTGAGTCCGGACCCAGTCCCCAGTGCAGCCCCCCAAGTCTGCAGTGTTCTGTTGCTAGAATGGCCTGCACTCTAACAATGGTGTCACGTTCAGGCCCCACTTTCAGCTCTAACGTAAGGATGGAAGTGGAACTTCATCCATCCTGACCTGCAGCCTGATTCACCTCCTGACTTTAACATACATAGGGGCAATCAGATGGAGCAATTGGTGTAAGGGGGCACTCTGAGGTGGACAGCTTATGCCAGGGGGAACTCTGATGGGACAGTTGGTGTAAGGGGGCACTCTGAGGTGGACAGCTGATGCCAGGGGGAACTCTGATTGGGCAGTTGATGTAAGGGGGTACACTAGTGGGTAAAGTGGATTTAAAGGGACACTCTGGTGGGAAAATTGATGTAAAGGGGGCACTTTTATATGTTTTATCCATCAGGCCTTTCATTATTTTTTTGCAATTCTCTGGAGTTCAATCTTATCAATATCTTTTTGTAAGTGAGGTCTCGAAAACTGGACACAGTATCCTAAATAAGGCCTAACTAAATAATGATATACAGGAACCAGGGCCTCCTTCCACCTGCTGGATTTTACTCTATATAAAGATCTACATAAGGGAATCAGGAATCCTTCTGCTGGTGATCCCTCCAGTGATAACTAAAGATCTATAATGGGGGGATCAGGACCTCCTTCCTCTTGTTGGTGACCACTCTAGTGATAACTAAAGATCTATGTGAGGGATCAGGACCTCCTTCCTCCTACTGGTTATTCCTCTAGGGATATAAAGATCTGTAAAGAAGAATGGGATCTCCTTCATCCTTCGTATAAAGGAGATGACAATTGGCTGTGTTGGTGCCAAACTGTGCCATTTCTATACCCACTTCTTCTTGGATTGGACAGCCAGCCACTTCCTGGTAGATGAAACCCTTTGCCATATTGTGTCAAACTCCTAGCCATAGGCCCGCTCACTACATCCTTGACCCGAAGCCTGAAAATTTAAAAATAAAGGAATATCCACACATTAAATATGTTTTCCTCACATAACTGTAGCTACTCAAAGTTGGCTGTGGCATCAAGCATCATATTGACATACTGAAAGAATTCTTTGGAGTGGATTTCCATACCCAGGAGCAGTGGTGTATTTAGGTTTTGTGCTGCCCTAGGCCTGACTAAACTTGTGCACCCCCTAATATGACCCACTCCTTCCTGTAAAGGCCACACCCTTTTCTGTTTATGACCCGCCCTGTCATCTGTAAACCACAGACCACAACCACAGTCTATCAGTGCAGCCTCATCAGTTCCCATAAGTTCAGCTTTATCAGTGCTCATCACTGCAGCCTTATCAGTGCTCATCAGTACAGCCTCATCAGTGCAGCATATTAGTGCAGCATATCAGTGCGGCCTCATCAGTGGCCATCAGTACAGCCCCATCAGTGGCCACCAGCGCAGCCTATCAGTGCATATCAGTGTCCATCAGTGCTGCCTCATCAGTGCATCCCCATCAGTGCAGCTTATGAGTGCTGCAGTGGCCATCAATGCAGCCTATAAGTGCCCATCAGTGCAACATATCAGTGCCCATCAGGGCAGCATATTAGTGCCACCCCATCAGTGCAGCATATCAGTGCTGCCTTATCAGTGCAGCCTCATTAGTGCCCATTAGTGCAGTTTATCAGTACCCACCTTTGCCCCATCATCAGTGCCCATCAGTGCAACCTATTAGAGCCCATCAGTGCAGCATATCAGTCCTGCCTTATCAGCGCAGCCTTATCAGTGCCCATTAGTACAGCCTTATGTCACTGGGTTAGTAAGAATATTCCTTTCTTATAAGATATTTGGACTTGTGTTTGCTGCCACTGATTGTAATTATAGGATTATTTCACTTATTTGTATAATAAATAGGACGTCCATAGTCATTATATAAATAGGTAAAATAATCAGTGGCAGCAAACACAAGTCCAAATATCGTATAAGATTGGAGTTATCTTACTAACCCAGTGACATATTGCGATCGTACATATGAGGTGAGCAGGTCCAAAATATTATTGCCATTATATAAAAGTAAAAGTTTTAATTGTATATGATGCAATTCATTATGCTCACTCAAGGACAAGGATGTTCAAAGAAATGAAATTATATTAATGACATGGCTGCCATAGCTTGGGGCAGGGGAGGCGGAGCATTAGGCTGCAGTGCCACACTTATTAGCATTGGCGACCGTCGGGCCAGTTGTATTAAGTGTGGTCGGCGGCCTGCGGTCTGTCCGAATGTTGTCACCGGCCGGTATTATCATGCCGGTAAGTAGCAGTGTGACCGCTTTATAGGGCTGCCAGACTGACTTTCATCCTGGACCCTGCCCCCTGGCCCAATTCGCCCCATAAGACTGGCACTAAACTAAAAGTATTGCGCAAGTCAACGGGGACCCTTTTCGTGCAGGAGTCGGGAAAAGGCTGTTTTTTTTTCGTGTGGGGTGCAGCTTTTTTGATGCCCACCTGCAAAGTGCTGCCCTAGGCCTGGGCCTTGTTGGCCTAGGCCAAAATACAGCACTGCCCAGGAGTAAGCATTCTGTAGCTGTCATCGGGCTCGGAACACCAGCACATCATTTTTAAGCCATCTTCATTTATCACCTTCTCTCCTTGGGAGCACCACAAAGTTGAGAGCACTTCCCCCATGTATACTAAGTCCACAGCAAAGCTTCCATCAACAAGTATGAACAAAGTGCCCCCATTAGTATACTGGCTTCTCTCTCTCTTAATGTCCCTTCCATAGTTTTGTTCAGCTGGACATGCTTCCTGATGGTATTCTCGCTCCCAACACTCACCTCTAAAATGTATTTTGCATCCTACTCACAGCCCACAGCAGGCCATAAAAGAATAAACAACTACAGCTGATCTTCTGGGTGTTGAACTACCTCACTTGGAGTTGCAGTCCAGATCAGAGCCCTTTGCAGAAGCCAACTACATCTAACTAGTTCTCAGATTTCTAGAATGCCTTCTATGCTCTTAGCAATGGATGCAGAGAAGGAGTTTGATCGCATCTATTGGGCCTTTTCCACTGAGGTTTTGAAATAATGGCCTTCTGTACTTTCCCATCAGCTCTGGTATACACGTCTGGTATGATGTCTCCTCCCTTTCATATGCCCAACGGGACTAGGCAAGGCTGCCCGTTGTCTCCTTAATCTCCTAATGGAGCCACTGGCTTTGTATATTCATTCTCATCCAGAGGTTTCCAAATAGGAAGCCGTACCCACACCAGAAGTCTTTTTTGCAGATGATATATTAATGCTGACAAAGGTGGAAACCTCACTGGGAGTGGAATGTTCTTTCATATTATAATATTTTTATTATACAGGATTTATATAGCGCCAACAGTTTGTGCAGCGCTTTACAATGTGAAGGAAGACAATACAGTTACAATACAGTTCAAAACAGGAGGAACTAGAGGGCCCTGCTCGTTAGAGCTTACAATCTAGAAGGGAGGGTCAAGTGAAACAAAAGGCAATAACTGTGGGGGATGGGTTGATGGAGAAAAGGAGGTACATTTGTTAAGGGTTGGTAGGATAGGCTTCTCTGAAGAGGAGGGTTTTCAGAGATCGCCTAAAAGCTAATAGAGTGGGGGATAATCGGACAGATAAGGGTAAGGAGTTCCATAGGATTGGAGAGGCTCTGGAAAAGTCCTGGAGGCGAGCATGGGAGGAGGTGACGAGTGAGCTAGAGAGCAGGAGGTTTTGAGAAGAACGAAGAGAGCGATTAGGTTGGTATTTTGAGATGAGGCTGGTGATGTAGCTGGGGGCTAGGCTGTGGATTGCTTTGTAAGATGTTGTAAGTATTTTGAATTTAATTCAAAATTAAATGTAATTAATATTAATATGAATAAACTTTCCTCAGATCTTTCTGTTATTTATAATTTTAAATTTTCTGCATTGTTTTCGGCAATTTCTTTACTTTTTACCACTTTTGATTCTCACTTTGAAACTTTCCATTTCAGACATGAATTAGGTTTCTTTTTTTTTAAAGTTACTTAATTATCAGGAGGGAAAAGTTGTCTCTCTTTTCTCTAAAGACTTGAGAGAGACGAGTTTTAGATGAATCTCAGAAGAAATAAAACTTTCCTCACATCTCTCCATTCATTTTTATTATTATAACTTTTCTGCATTGTTGTGTCAATGTCTCCACTTTTTACCACTTTTAAGTTTCACTTTTAAACTTTCCGTTCCAAACTTTGAAACATTTTCTTTTATTTAAGGCCCCTTTCACACTGAGGAGTTTTTCAAGCACTTTTGCATTAAAAAAAAAAGCACCTGAAAAGCTAAAAAAAATACTTCTTTTTAAAATCAATGAATGCTTTCACACCGGGTGGTGCGCTGGCAGTGTGGTGAAAAAAAAAAAAAACAGTTTGCAGCATCTTTGGAGCATATTGGGGAGCGAAAATAAACACTCCAAAGACGCTCCTCCCCATTGAAATGAATAGGAAGTGCCTCAAAAATGCCTCAAAAGCACCCCAAAATCATCCCACAGCGTTTTTAGTGCAGTTTTTGAGTCACATGTCCTTTAAAAAAACACGCTTCAGATGCCTGCAAAGTCCTGCAAAAGTGATGAGCGTTTAAGTGGCAGGTTTGAAGTGAATCAGTGTGAAAGGTGCCTTAAAGTTCTAGAAATTCTGTAATTTGCACTCCCTCCACCTATTACAAAAATACAAGTGCAGCTGCAACCACATGTGTCACATAAGGCCCCTTTCACACTTGCATGACTCCAAAGTTGTGCTGACTTTGGAGTGCAACTTTGATGCAACTTTGGATGGGTGCAACTTGGATATGACTTTGGCTTTGACCAGTGATAATGGACAACTGTTACACACAAGTTGCATTGTATAACATTCAGGTACGACTTTCATGCAACTTCTGAGGGTTAACATCGAGGCCCCTTTCACACTTGTACGACCAGAAAGTCGTGTGACTTTGAGGTGACTTCAATGTGACTTGAAGCAATAGTAAACGAATGGCATTAAGCGCCAAAAGTACCTGCGCTTATTGGATAAAGTGCAAACGTGCTATATAAATTAATTATATGTGCAAAAAAGATTGATGGTGAATACGTGAACTGTTTTGTTTTAAGATATAATAAAATCAATAATTGTGTATAAAAGTGCACAGTGTAATGGTGTAGACCAATAATCGAGGGAGCTGCCACTCAATCGTAAAAACGTGTAATGGGTATATGATACACACAAGGTGTACTAAGCTGCGCTCACCATTTAAACGTGCAAATATGTGATAAATAATACCTTAGAAATTAACATATAAAGCGCATAGTGACAAATCATCAACTGTTTAAATGATTGATATATAATCTAAAAAATTCAAAAATAATTCAAAAATAAAGTGCATCAAAAGTTCGCGGTGATAAGTCCCAATAAGCGAATGAATAAATAAAAGGTAAAACTCTCCAAAGGAATAAACTCTTCACAGGGTAAAATCCTCAATCCCTTCACCATATAGGCACCCAATGTGTGAGTGTGCTTACCAGAAAGCACAGACCCCTTAATTACAGGGGGTCAGTGCAAGCAGGATCAATCAATGCGACCAGAATCCAAGTGTATAAGACCAAGCCCTCTAGAGTGGTCCACTTCACAACCTCCTGTAAACCACAGAACTCCACACTCCTCCTCCTTACGCTCCTCAGCGATATGCAAACAAAGGAATGACCAGGATAGTGAAGTATGTTTTAAACAGTTTAATGTAAAATAAGGTGGACACACTTACATCAGGGTCATAAAAACAGGCATATAAAACTTGAGATCCAAGATTGGACACAGGACGGTACCGCTTCCGCATTCACTGGTCCTCTCCAGACGGTCTCAAGGTTGGCAATGATAGCAGGGTGATCGTGTCTCAATATTCCTGAACGGTTTCGTCGGCTCGTATGGCCATCGTTTTCAAGGGTCATGAAGCAATGCCTGTGTAATCTTGAGGTCTATGGACCTCAAGTTGCATCAAAGTTGGGCCAATAGTGCAGGGACTACTTTGAAGTTGTTGCGACTTGAAGACACACAGATATGAACAGTACTCATTGGAAATCATGGGGTACGACTTGTCATGTGACTTTGTAGCCCTAAATGTTAAAGGGGCCTGAACTCTATGGCCCTCAAGTTGCATGAAAGTCAGACCAAAATTAGTACATGAACTACTTTGAAGTTGCTGCAACTTTAAGTCCTGCATATACGAATGGGTATGATTGGAAAACATGAAGAAAGACTTGTCACGCAACCTGGATGTCCAGAGTTGCATGCAAGTCGCGCAAGTGTGAATGCAGCCTAACACACAGAAATAGAAGTATAAATGGGTACAGAGAACAATAAAGTGAAAAATGTGACAAATCAATGACATAGGCATCAAATAAACAAACTTACAAACATCAGAACATAAATCAATAAATGAGTCAGATATTGTCCCAACAGTATAATATGTAGCAATGTGTAGACTTCCTTTATAGTCAGTAGTGACTCAAACCCATCCAGCCTGAAGCCCCTTCTATGTGGGTCACACCACGTATTGATGACACAGCAGAACATGGCACCCATTGTCCAGTGATTCCACCACCTCCATGCCGACAGGGAATTCACCAGAGAATAATCACCTCTAGAGTTCAGTAAGGCCTAACCACTGGAAGACCGGGCCTTTTTTCTGACATTTGTTGCTTACAAGTTAAAATCAGTATTGCTAAAAAATTACTTAGAATCCCCAAACATTAAATGTATTTTTAGAGAATAAAATGGCGGTCTTTGCAATATTTTATGTCACACTGTATTTGCGCAACGGTCTTTCAAACTCATTTTTTGGGGGAAAAATACACTTTAAAGAATTAAAAATAAAATAAAAAAAAAAACAGTAAACTTAGCCCAATTTTTTTGTATAATATGAAAGGTAATGTTATACCGGGTCATAAATACCCAACACGTCATGGTTTAAAATTGCGCACACATGTAGAATGGCAACAAACGACTGCACTTAAAAATAGGCGACGCTTTAACGCTGTCCCCTACAGAGGGCATTACAAGTCCCAGCATAGTGGGCTGCCATTCCTCAGTCCCAGCACTCCAACTGCCTGCATTGTGCTGCCATCAGTTCCCCAGCCCCCCCCCCACATACACACACAGCACAAGAAGACAACAGTAACAGTGGAAGAGAGGCAGAGCAAGTTTGGATAAGAGGAGGTGGTTACATTCTCCTCCTCTCATGCGGGAAGTGTGTGAGAACTTCATTGGTTGCTAGGATGCTAGGCGCCCCTAACAACCAATAATTTTGACAGGGCAAGTATTGGGCAGGATTTCCCCAGGCCCCCCCACACAGCACAAGGACATCACAGTGGCAGCCTGCTCACTCCCTGGCTGCCATACTCTGCGCCTTTCCCCACTCTCCCCTTACATGATCGGTGTTCTCCTGGTGGGTCCCCCTCTAGAATCTGGGCAGAATGTCTCTGTGAGTTGCCAGCCTTATAAAGGATAACTATCTGTGGGAGCTGAATGCCCTGACTAGAGCACCCTGGCTAACTAGGGTAAAATCTTTGCCTTTCATAAAAAGTTAAATGGGAGAAAGTTGTGAAATGTTTACTCTAAAACTGCTTTCTTGGATTTACAATGTACTTATAAAAATGAAGGCAGGATTTTGTATTCAGTGTTTGAAATATATTACAATTAATACATAAAACATAAATTACCAACACTTACATTCAGTGCCGGGACAAGGTCATCCAGCGCCCAGGGCAGAAATGCAAAACTCTGCCCCCCTTCCCTTAGGGTTAGGGTGAGGGCACTCCCATCCCTGCAATACACCATTGTGCCCAGGGCAGCCACCCCCTCCTGCCCCCCCTTGTCCCAGCCCTGCTTACATTTATTGCTTAGGTCATAAGCTGGAATTTTCTGTGGTAAATAATGGTGAAATAGTGATCTCCTCCTTATAAATAGTTCTCACCTGACACCCCCGGCCTATGTGTCATCACAAGTCATTGTATATAATGCCATGTACAGGACACATATGTAAAGGGTGCCAGCATGACATGGGAGAGATAAGGGAAATGTTAGGGAGAATCCCATCCGAGATTCCCCGGCCTCATCTAAGATTCTGATCTGTTTGGACTGTGCTGGGAACCTCCATTATTGGTCATCATAGGACTGGATGTTGGCTGGGGATGAGATTCTCTAATCCAGATCTTCTACATAAGGAAACATTTTCCTACATCAGCCTTTATCAGCCAGGGTGTCCAGGCACTATGGTGTGCCTTCAGGTTTCTTCAGGGGTTCCTTGGTAAAATGCCTCAAAATTGTCCCAAAATTGCATACAAGCCAGTGGATGGATGAAACCTGCCTTTTAGTTACGCAAAGCCACAGGTTCTCATTGTACACCATTACAACCTTCCAGCTGCCAACCTCCTAACATCCAATGATATCCTCAGTTGATAAGGAGGATGTCAGTTGCCTGCATATCACCCCTGTTTGACCTTCCCTTGCCTCTCTCTATCAGCTTTGGGGTCTCATTCGCTAAGTGATGGAGAAAAACTGAGAGAAGAGAAACATTGGAATACTAGTCAGTAAGAGTTTGCAAAATTGTATTTGCTTTGGAAGAATAAATCACCTTTAACGTTGGGTGTCCCTAAGTGTATTGATGGTGCTGAATTATGGAAAACTATCAGAATAGTTTTTACATTTTGGAATGGGGAGCCTCGAGACTGTCCATGATTTTGGAGGGTGCCTTGACTGAAAAAAGGTTGAGAAACACTGGTCTACATTACACCCCCGGCTGTCTGTCTCATTTCGGGCTGCTGATAGAGACCATGGGGCCCCATACATCCTTCCTAATGGGGCCCCCCTACTATGCTTCAAACCCCCCAAGGTGCTGCAGAACAGGGGCACTGACTTTATCCCCTGGCACTAAAAAAAAGTTCCCTCCTCTGCTCCCACCTCCCAGGCTCCTCTGTTGACATGATGGGGCCCAGAGAAATGTAATTTAAGCCTGGTATGCAAATTGGAGCGGGGGTATGGCCAAATAAAATCAATGTATTCACTTAGGCAGAAATTAACAATAAAGCTTCCCCGCCCCCCTGTTTAGCCGTTGAGGCCTGGGCCCAGGACAACAGGACCAATTGTACTGCCTTATCAGTGACCCTGGTCTCATTATTCACTATCACCTTCCCAACCCTTCACATATGTGTCCTGTACATGTCATTATGTACAATGACTTGTGATGACACATAGGCCGGGGGTGTCAGGAGACAACTATTTATAAGGAGGAGATCACTATTTTTTTTATCATTATTTACCAATGAATGAAACTATTTCCCATATTTTTATTGGTGGTATATACACTGAACAAAATTATAAACACAACACTTTTTTTTGCCCCCATTTTTCATGAGCTGAACTCAAAGGGCTCCGACTTTTTCTATGTACACAAAAGGCCGATTTCTCTCAAATATTATTCACAAATCTGTGTTAGTGAGCACTTCTCCTTTGCCGAGATAATCCATCCACCTCACAGGTGTGGCATATGAAGATGCTGATTGGACGGCATGATTATTGCACAGGTGTGCCTTAGGCAGCCCACAATAAAAGGTCACTCTAAAATGTGCAGTTTTATCACACAGCACATTGCCACAGATGTTGCAAGTTTTGAGGGAGCGTGCAATTGGCATGCTGACTGCGGGAGGGTCCACCAGAGCTGTTGCTCATAAATTGAATGTTCATTTCTCTACCATAAGCCGTCTCCAAAGGCGTTTCAGAGAATTTGGCTGTACAACCAACCGGCCTCACAACAGCAGACCACGTGTAACCTCACCAGCCCAGGACCTCCACATCCAGCATCTTCACCTCCAAGATGGTCTGAGACCAGCCCAGGACCTCCACATCCAGCATCTTCACCTCCAAGAGGGTCTGAGACCGGCCACCCGGAAAGCTGCTGCAACAATCTGTTTGCATAACCAAAGAATTTCTGCACAAACTGTCAGAAACCGTCTCATGGAAGCTCATCTGCATGCTCATCGTCCTCATCAGGGTCTCCACCTTACATAGTTACGTAGTAGGTGAGGTTGAATAAAGACAATAGTCCATCCAGTTCAACCTGTGTAGGTGTGTGTGGCCGTAATCATCTCTCATACCCCTGAATGTTCTGATCCTTGAGATGTACGTCTAAGAGTCTTTTGAAAGCAACCATACTGCCCGAAGAAACTACCTCTTGTGTACAATCTTGTAGCCCTAACAGTAAAGAACCCCCCACGTTGCCTGAGGTTAAAAAGCTTCTCCTCTAATCGCATTGTATGCCCTCGAGTCCTCATGCAATCCTTTCGACTGAATAGCTTTTTTTCTATGCTGAGATCACCATTGAGATATTTATAAATTGCTATCATGTCCCCTCTCAGGCGTCTCTTCTCCAGGGAGAATAAATCAAGTGATTGCAGACACTCTTCATAATTAAGGTCCTCCAATCCCCTAATTTGTTTAGTTGCCCTTATCTGGACTCTCTACAGCTCCAACACATCCCTCCTGAGGACCGGTGACCAGAACTGGACAGAATACTCCAGATGCGGTCGGACCAGAGTTTTATAAAGTGGAAGGATTATAGTCTTATCTCTGGAATACATCCCTTTCTTTATGCATGCTAATATTCTGCTGGCTTTGGCAGCTGCTGCTTGACATTGCATGCTATTGCCTAATCTATCATCAACCAAGACTCCCAGACCTTTCTCCATTTTTGATTCCCCCAAGGGTTCCCCTCCTAACGTGTATTGTGCTTTTATGTTTTTAGTCCCCAAGTGCAAAACCTTACACTTCTCCACATTAAACCTCATTTGCCATGTCTTTGCCCACTCTGTTATTTTGTCCAGGTCATTCTGTAGGATATCTGCCTCATGCTGTGCAGTTATTGCCCTGCCCAATTTTGTGTCATCTGCAAAAACTGATATAGAACTACTGATCCCGTCCTCAATGCTGTTTATGAATAAATTGAACAAGGTTGGTCCCAGGACTGAGCCTTGGGGGACCCCGCTTACCACCTCAGACCAGTCTGAGTATGCACTATTTATTACCACCCTTTGGACACGCCCTTTTAGCCAGTTCCGTATCCAAGAGCAAACCTTGCGGTCGATGCCCGCAGACCTTATTTTATAAATTAAGAGCAACTAATTGCAGTTCCTCGTCGTAACCCACTTGAGTGGGAAAATGCTTACATTGGATGGCATCTGGCTCTTTGGAGAGGTGTGCTCTTCACGGATGGATCCTGTTTTTCATAGGTCTTTGAGTTCAGCTCATGAAAAATGGGGGCAAAAACAAGTGTTGCATTTATAATTTTGTTCAGTATATATAAGTGGTACAAGAGAGAAATGCAAAATCTCATAACAAAATATGATACATCCTAATGTATATATATATATATATATCAATGTTATTAGAGTAATCAGTATTGAACAGAAAGAGGGAATAGAACCAGTAATTTTGCATACAATACTGAACGGTACAAAGAGTGTAATTATATGGAATACATAATTATCTTAACTAGAATATCATTTCATAATCAGGTACAGAGGGACGGTTCCATGGGATGGAACTCAGATAACCTTATTCCATCTATTGTTCTCTATATTCCAATGTTAGTGGATTGGAATAAAAGCTCAGAGTCTTTAAACCAGGGATCCCATTTGTTATTATAGAATTGTGTTGAGTTGTAAATAGTGTGAAAGATTTTTTTCCTGGAGGTTCATAGAATTTATTCTTGATTTTAGTCGGGTAGATGGGAATGAAGAAGATTTCCAATGTATAGCAATCAGCCATTGTATGACAACACATATTGTATGTATGAGTTTCGTCTGAGGTACGGATAAACTTGTGATAGGGGTAAAAAGAAGGCAATTTGGTAAAGAGAGTGTTATGGGACTACCGGATATAATAGAAGAAAATATTTCTAATTAATGCCAGATGAAAGAGATTTTGTCACATCCCCAAAAAATATGAGTGAAGGAGCCTGGAACATTTTTCCAAATTAAATATTTACTCCGGGGGGATTTCTATTCTCATTTTTCCATGTTTTTAAAAAAGATGAAAATATTTCCACCGAATCTTATTTGCAGTTAACTTTATAAGTCTGAAAAAAAAACTTTCTTTTGCTTTTTTGTAAAACTTTACACGACTCAAAATCCAATATAATGTCAGCAGATAACAGCTGAAGAACAAACTTTCCTCAGATCTCTCCATTCTTTATTATTTTTACTTTTTTGCATTGTTTTGGTCAATTTCTTTTATTTTTACCACTTTTGAGTCTCACTTTGAAACTTTCCATTCAAAACTTGAATTACTTTTTTCTTTTTCTTAAAGTTACTTAATTATCAGTTGGGAAAAGTTGTGTCTCTCTGAAGGATTCATCAACTCAGCTGATGTTTTATTTTCTGTAGAAGTTCATTGGAGGAAAGTTTTAGATGAATCTCAGATGAACACAGAGCCGATCTCCCCCCTGTGTGCTCCGGGGGTGTCAGGGGGAATTTCTCTATTATAAATATATGAATGTGCGGAGAATGAAATTGTATTGTGACCAGAAATGTCACACAGATTTTCTGTTATTGTCATTGAACTTTCTTCAACAAAATCTCTCCATCAGACTTCTAGCACTGAGCTGACTCTTCCAGAGGAGACTCCCCTCCCCCCTCTGCCGGGGGGGATCACTGACAAAATCTGGGCTAGGAGCTAAAACAAGAAAAATTCTTCATTTTACCAGTCTGGCCATTCACAGGTATTTATTTCCTTCATTATTTGTTGTACAGGTACGTTACATTTCAGTCATTGTTTTACTTGTAAAACCGACTCATCCCAATTGTTGTCATCTTTTTTATTTTGGTATCAGAGATACCAAAGAAAGAAAAAATGAATGCAAAATAGTTTATTTTCCTTATAGCTAAATACTTTATACTTTTATAATACATGGCACTGATCACATTCATTTATTTGGTCTCGGTTCAGATACTATGTCTTTTGATTTAGTAGATACAGGGCAGGACAAGAGTCACATTTTATTTTATTATTGATCCAACAGCTGAGATCACAATGTACAATACAAAGAAGAGAGCCATACTGGTAAGTAAATGATATAAGACATGGTGATATTGGACACATATTTTTATTTTATGTATAAGCTGATAAATATGACGCTGTTGTCACTCTCTACACATTGTATCCTCATGTGTTTCTTTGATTGAAGGAATCATAAATGAATAATCTATGAAATGTTTTATTTAAGGACATTTTATATCTCATGTGGTTGTTTCTTGTGTTTTCTCACTGATTATGTTAATAAAGAGCTACTGTAAGTATTGATACATGTGTTGTGGAAATTAATAGGGCTTGGAGCATAGAAACCCGATCAGTGTGCTGAAGATTAATACACACCAAACGCCATTAATCGCTTGCACTGAAAAGTACAAATGTACCGCTCTTTTGCATAAGGTTTACCAAGCGCTCGGCGACAAAAAAAGGAACAGACACGCTGGGTCATATCGATGCCATTTGCCCGGGTCTCTCTCTCTGGGTATGTATATGTGTGTGGATGCGTGAGTGTGGATGAGAGCGAGTGGTTGTGTGTGAGAGTTTCTGTGTGCTTCTGTGTGTCTGCATGCATGAATGGATTTCAGAGGTCTGTGTCTATGTGTGGTCTGTGCTGTGTATGAGCTTCCTGTGTCAAAGTCCCTCTGTGTGAGTCTCAGGGCAGGGCTTGGTTTATTTACAGCAAGTGAACAAAAGGGAGTGGCTTCAAAAACACCAATCACAGAACATGTATACATTCAAAAAGTACAATGGGAACTGATGAGTGAATGCCTATGAATGAACATGACTGAGTCTACAGATTCCCAACTGCCACAAAGGACAGAGCACATGGCTTCTAAAGATTCAGCCACGTTAATTCACAAACACTGACTCATTACCTGTTAGTGGATCTCATCAAATATAGTTCATAGAAAACCATATTTAATAGTGACCGTGCTATTTGTTCCAGACGATGGGGCTTTAGTATCATAAGACAATAGCAGCAGTATTTCAGTCATACGGATCAAGTATGACTGAAGGATGCCATCCATTAATCTTGGTAAAACAATAAGAATTCCATATCACAAACATATCTCCACAGCACGGGGCCCCGGATGACAGGTATACATCTGTGCGATAGACTCTCCTTGCTACAAGTATTGTGCCATCCCATCTAATGAAAGGTTTTCACTAACAAGTCTTTCTGAAATGACAGTTAAAGCAATACTCGCTGTTCATAACGATTACCGGTAAAACTGACACTGGGAGACATTATGGCAATTTAATTACCTAAAGAAATGTCCACAATAAAATTTCCACAACACATGGCACTCCTGTATTTACTACTATTTTATATGCTATACTACTATACACTACTACAGTAATCCCCCGCTACATCGCGGTTCAGTTTTTGCGGTCCCGGTAATTCGCGGTTTTTTTTGTAATGTTATTTTACTATATAAATCATTAAAAATGAAAGATTTTTGTGTTTTTCATAGCTCTTGCTCTGTCTCTAAGTATCTTTTATGTGTTTAAATGAGTTTCTATTGTTTTAAAAGTGTGTTTAAAGACCTTAAAATGCTTCTACACGTACAGTGACAGTAAAAAAATCATGCCTACAATGCATTTTAATAGGGTTTTTCTATTTCGCGGAATTTCACTTTTCGCGGCTGGGTCCGGAACGTAACCCCCGCAATGGAGGGGGGTTTACTGTATACACTAAAATTACCAAAAGTTTTGGGACACCTGCATTTACACACACATGAACTTTAATGGCATCCCAGTTTTAGTCCGTAGGGTTCAATGTTGAGTTGGCCCATCCTTTGCAGCTATAACAGCTTCAACTCTTCTGGGAAGCCTGCCCACAAGGTTTAGGAGTGTGTCTATGGGAATGTTTGACCATTCTTCCAGAAGCCCATTTATGAGATCTGTCACTGATATTGGACAAGAAGGCCCTGCTCTAATTTATCCCAAAGGTTTTCTGTCGGGTTGAGATCAGGATTCTATGCAGGCCAGTCAAGTTCCTACACCCAAAAACTCACTCATCCATGTCTTTATGGAACTTGCTTTGTGCACTGAGGCACAGTCATGTTGGAACAGGAAGGGGCCATCCCCGAACTGTTCCCACAAAGTTGGAAGCATGAAATTGTCCAAAATGTCTTGATATGCTGACACCATAAGAGTTTCCTTCAATGGAACTAAGGGGCCAAGCCAATCCTTTTAAAAACAACCCCACACCATATTCCTCTCTCCACCAAATGATTTGGACCAGTGCACAAAGCAAGGTCCATAAAGACATGGGGTGAGCAGTTTGGAGTGGAGGAACTTAACTGACCTGCACAGAGTGCTGACCTCAACCCGATAGGGCCATCCCCAAACTGTTCCCACAAAGTTGGTAGCATGAAATTGTACAACATTTCTTGACATGCTGATGCCTTAAGAGTTCCCTTCACTAGAACTAAGGGACCAAGCCAATCCTCTGAAAAACAACTCCATACCATATTCCTCTCTCCACCAAATGATTTGGGCCAGTGCACATAGCAAGGTCTTGACTGACCTGCGCAGAGTCCTGACCTCAACCCGATAGAACACCTTTGGGATGACCTCACAAATGTGCTTCTGAAAGAATGACCACAATTTCTCATAGACACACTCCTAAACCTTGTGGACGGCCTTCCCAGAAGAGTTGAAGCTGTTATAGCTGCAAAGGGTGGGCCAACTCAATATTGAACCCTACGGACTAAGACTGGGATGCCATTAAAGTTCATGTGAGTGTAAGGGCAGGCGTCCCAATACTTTTGGTAATATAGTGTATATACATAAAATGTCCTACAGTCTTCTAGAGTAGACTTCCCCATCCCTCCTCAGTCAGAATTTTTCTTTCTTTCTTTTCTCTCATACTTGGTTGATGATGAACAACCTAAATTATATTATGCTCTGATGAATTATATTATACTATGATGAAGACTTCTGTAATTTCATTTTTTTGATGGCAACAAAAAAACTTGTTTATGTTTTGTCCATACAATTTTGGTCAACATTTTTTTTTTTAATTTCCTTCTTGTTTGGATTTTATAGACTGAAATCTGACAATGAATTTCCAAAATGAATTGTGAATTATTTATGAATATTTCATTTATTTATCTGTCACACACAGTAAGATGTACACTGTTGTAATGGTAAATCAGACAATTTTGAAGGAATTATTTATCTCCGGACTGTCTGACCTTCCGGTTCTTCAGCTTCCTCTCTTTCTCTTCTTCCTTCTCATCTACCTTCTGACAATAATTGGGAATTTGCTGATCATTGTCCTCATAGTCACCGACTCTCACCTCCATGTTCCTATGTATTTCTTCATTGGGAACCTGGCAATTTTGGACCTCAATTCTTCCTCAGTCACCGTTCCACAAATGTTATTTGACCTTCACACCAAGAGAACAAAGATTACCATAGCAGCTTGTATAACCCAAGTCTTCTTCTTTTTTTTTTTTACTACTTCTGAGATGTTTCTGTTGGCTGTCATGTCCTATGATCGATTTACCGCCATTTGTCAGCCTTTGCATTACACACAGATCATGAATTGGAAAGTGTGTGTACAGTTTGTGTGCATTTTGTGGTTTGTCAGTTTTATCCATGCTTTATTTCACACACTTTATAACCTGAATTTAACTTTTTGTGAATCCAATATTATAGAAAGTTTCTTCTGTGACCTTCCACGGCTGTTTCAGATTTCCTGCAGTGACACCTCCATCAACATTCTTCTCATTTTTATCTTGGGTATCTTCCTCGGAGGCGGATCTCTGATGCTGACCTTTCTATCCTATGTCTATATTTTTAAAACTGTCCTAAAAATGAAAGTTAAGGGCAATAGGAGTAAAGTTTTCTCTACATGTTCCTCTCACCTGACAGTGGTCTTCATATTTTATTGCTCCATAATGTTTAATTATTTTCGGCCAAGCCCTAAACAACATTTTTCAGGTGATAAAGTGATGTCCATCTTTTACACGGTGATCACCCCACTCCTTAATCCTCTGATTTATAGTCTGAGGAACCAGGATTTTAGAACAGCATTTCACAATGTTGTTAGGAAGATTGGTGTAATCCATGGTAATAGAAAACCCATAGTTACTTAGTTACATAGTTAGTGAGGTTGAAAAAAGACATCAGTCCATCCAGTTCAACCTATGATGTGTGTGTGTGTTTGCTGTTAACCGTACATTGTATACCCCTGTATGTTGTACATTGTATACCCCTGTATGTTGTACATTGTATATCCCTGTATGTTGTACATTGTATACCCCTGTATGTTGTACATTGTATACCCCTGTATGTTGTACATTGTATACCCCTGTATGTTGTACATTGTATACCCCTGTATGTTGTACATTGTATACCCCTGTATGTTGTGCATTGTATACCCTTGTATGTTGTACATTGTATACCCCTGTATGTTGTACATTGTATACCCCCTGTATGTTGTGGTCTTTAAGGTGCACATATAATAGTTTTTTGAAACTATCGATGCTCCCTGCTGATACGACTGTTTGCGGAAGAGAATTCCACATCCTTACTGCTCTTACAGTGAAGAACCCCCTATGTATTTTAAGGTTAAACCGCCTTTCCTCTAGTTTTAGTGAGTGGCCACGTGTCTTATTGTATTCCCTTTCTCTGAATAGTTTTTTCCTTATGCTAGGGTCGCCAGTACAGTATTTGTACATTGATGTAGCGCTGATATACTCCTATATTGATGTGTGTCTGTATACTTGAATGAAACGTCCATGGACATTGCTATGTTTGAGTAGTTGGAGCCATCTAGTGACCAAATACTGGTAATGCAGCTATGTTTTTCTTTCTGAAAGAGACAGGAAGGGATTGTTGGTTTGGTGACCTACCCATGAACACCTTCTTGTGCAGGGCATGCTGGGTAGGGGATAAAAGGGGCTGGAGCAGCCATTTTAGGTCTCTTGGAATCGTGTGGCCTGCCTGAGAGGATCTGTGGGGAGATGGTGGCCAGATTGCAGAGACCCAGAGACACTCATCCGAGCATCAGAGGACGGGATCCACTCAGTGGGGCTGAACGGAGCGATTGGTCCAGCTGACGGAGAAGCAAGTTTCAGTCACCGGACAGAAGTCACCACACAGAGCCTCTATGCAGTGGGTGAGCGGGTCACGGCCCACAGTTTGTTAAATCTCACATGCAGTTAGACTCATATACAGGCCTCACTGGAAATTATAGTTCCACGAAGGAGCAGAGCAACTGATACTGAGAAGGCTTGAGGCCTATCTACCAAGAAATGTTTAAATAGTTGTTACAGCTACACCAGAAGCGTTTTCACTTCAATTTAATTCACCAAAACTGTGGATTACAAATCACAAGGAGCCACTTTAGCTAGCGAAGAAAAGAAGATCCAGGACTAAGTACTCCAAAAAGTGAGATCTCACACATAGCTTATAAAGTAGGAGGAGCTCCCAGGTATAGACATATATATATGTATACTGTTTCTTTCTAATTGTTTATATTGAAATCCATTGTGCTGTTGTCTTATCCTGGAGTGAAAATACAGGTATTTTGTACTATCTTATATTGTATTGTATTGTATTGCATCACAGCTGTGCCAAGGGGATTGAGCCAAGTTAGTGGGGTTTATTGGTAGAGTGCAGGCACAGATCAAACCAGCAGCCCTTTCGGGGGTCAGTGCTACATTGATATCATATCCCCCCTCAATCGTCTCTTCTCCAGAGAGAATAAGTTCAGTGCTTGTAGTCATTCCTCATAGCTGATGTCCTCCATTCCCCTAATTATTTTTGTTGCCCATCTCTGGACTCTCTCCAGTTCCAGCACATTTCTGAGGACCGGTGCCCAGAACTGGACAGCATACTCCAGATGTGGCCGGACCAGAGTCTTGTAGAGCGGGAGAATAATCTCTTTATTTCTGGAGTGAATCCCCTTTTTTATACATCCCAGTATTCTGTTGGCTTTGCTTGCAGCGGCTTGGCATTGCATGCCACTGCCAAGCCTGTTGTCTACCAGTACCCCCAGGTGCTTTTCCATCCTAGACTCACCCAGAGGTTCCCCCCCTAGTGAGTAGCTTGCTTTCTGGTTTCTGGCACCCAAGTGCATTATTTTACATTTTTCAACATTAAACCTCATCTGCCATGTAGTTGCCCACCCCGTTATTTTGTTCAGGTCCGCTTGTAAGGTTTCCACATCCTGCAAAGAAGATATTGGCATGCCTAGTTTAGTATCATCCGCAAATACTGAGATTGTACTAGATATCCCCTCCTCTAGATCGTTTATGAATAAATTAAACAGGATTGGCCCCAGGACAGAGCCTTGGGGGACCCCACTTTCCACACCTGCCCAATCCGAGTACTCCCCATTAATCACCACCCTCTGGACTCTCCCCTGGAGCCAGTTCTCTATCCAGGTACTCACCTTATGGTCCATACCTACCTTCCTTAGTTTGAACAGTAAGCGTTTGTGGGGAACGGTGTCAAAGGCCTTTGCAAAGTCCAGATACACCACATCCACAGGCTTTCCTTTATCTAGGTGGCAGCTCACTTCATCATAGAAGGTTAATAGATTGGTTTGGCAAGAACGATTTTTCATGAATCCATGCTGATTACTACTAATAATACCATTTTCATTACTAAAGTCTTGTATGTGGTCCCTTAACATCCCCTCCAAAATCTTGCAGACTACAGATGTTAGGCTGACCGGCCTATAGTAACCCGGGATATATCTCTGCCCTTTTTTAAATATTGGTACCACGTTGGCTTTTTTCCAATTAGCTGGCACCATACCCGTCTGTAAGCTATCCTTAAAGATCAAGAATAATGGTCTGGCAATCACCTGGCTGAGCTCATTAAGAACCCTCGGGTGCAAGCCATCCGGTCCCGGGGATTTATTTATGTTAAGTTTCTCTAGTTTAGTTCTAAGTCTATCTTCTGTTAGCCATGGCGGCACTTCCTGAGGTGTGTTGTTTAGTTCAGCCTTACAAGCTGGGTTCGTGTAGCCCCCCAATTCTTTTGTGAAGACTGAAGAGAAGAAATTATTTAACACTTCTGCCTTTTCTCTGTCCTCTGTGGCCAAATTTACTTTG
The DNA here is from genome assembly GCF_965119305.1 of Pelophylax lessonae. Taxonomy (NCBI): domain Eukaryota; kingdom Metazoa; phylum Chordata; class Amphibia; order Anura; family Ranidae; genus Pelophylax; species Pelophylax lessonae. The sequence goes on along the minus strand of NC_138773.1, from coordinate 7,648,140 downwards.
TCGCCTTTTATGGGGCCAATGTGTTCTGGCCTCGCTTTCTTACTGTTTATATACTTAAATTATTTCTTGGGGTTCTTTTTACTCTCTTCCGCTATATGTCTCTTGTGTTCTATTTTAGCCGCCCTGATTTCATCTTTACATTTCTTATTACACTCTTTGTAATGCTTGAATGCTGCCAATGACCCCTCAGTTTTGTATTTTTCGAAGGCCTTTCCTTTAGCATTAATATGCCTTTTTATGTTGGAGTTTAGCCACCCAGGGTTTAGTTTTGCCCTTTAAATTTATTTCCCTTTGGAATGCACTGGCCAATCCCCTTGTTAAGTATGCTCTTGAAGCACTCCCATTTTTCCTCCGTGTTCTTTGTTCCCAGGGTTCTATCCCATTTGATATTTTCTAGCAGAGAGTGCAGTTTTGGGAAATTGGCTCTTTTGAAATTCAGTGTCCTTATATTACCCTTGTGTTTCCTATTACTATGATAAATACTGAAAATAATTGACCTATGGTCACTGTTTCCAAAGTTGCCCCATATTTCTATATCCGTGAGCAGGTCTGTATTGTTGGTAATCAGTAGGTCAAGTACCCAGGGCTGGCCCTACCATGGGTCCCACTGGGTCCATTTGACCCAGGCAGCACTTGGGGAGGGGCAGCAAATTGACTCCAAAGATTTTTTCCCAGCAGTTTTGTGGGTCATCAGTTTGGGGCGTGTTTACGGGTGGCATTAGCTCATCTCATACAGCCACCTGTAGTGAAAACCGATGAGTATGGGGAGGTGGATTGTCTCCTCCGGGGAATGTCCCTCGCGTGATCGTGATGTGCACAATGACCTCAGACATCAGCGCACTCCATCTCATGCAGGGCAGGCTGGATCTTCTAGGGCGGTGGGCCCTGAAGACACAGGAGGGACAGGAGGACTGAGGAGAGACAGTGGGTGTTTGGTGGACGGGTCCGGTGGTGATTTATGGAAGAATATAACAGGATATATAATATTTTCTAAATTTTATATTTATATAAAATAATGGATGTGGGGGCCTTTTGGTGGGTGTGATTTTTTTTTTTTTGAGGGGAGGGGGGCAGCATTTTATTCTTGGTCCCAGGCAGCACATTGTCTTGGGCCAGCCCTGCAAGTACCGCATTGTTTCTTGTCGGTGCATTCACCATCTGACCCATGAAATTGTCCTGCAAAACATTTAGGAACTGCCGAGCCTTGGCTGAGTGTGCGGTTCCTTCTGCCCAGTCTTTATCTGGATAATTAAAGTCCCCCATTATAATGACATTTCCCATCCTTGCTGTCAATCCTATCTGTAAAAGGAGGTCGGCCTCCCCCTCCTCCCATCTAAATTAAATCTTCATATCTGAATAACAGCAAGACACAGAAGTACCTTTGAACCTGAATTGGTTTAAAAATTCAGTGAAAAGCTTTTTTCCTTTAAATACCTTTCAGATTTATCTCTGAAAAAAAAAGTAGGGGATATATAAAACCCCACGCAGTACTGGACATACTTCCAACTACACTACTGTATATTACTAAAAGTATTGGGACGCCTGCCTTTTCACACACATGAACTTTAATGGCATCCCAGTCTTAGTCTGTAGAGTTCAATGTTAACTTAGCCCACCCTTTGCAGATATAAAAGATTCAACTCTTCTGAGAAGGCTGTCCACAAGGTTTAGGAGTGTCTATGGGAATGTTTGACCATTCTTCCAGAAGCGCATTTGTGAGGTCAGACACTGATTTTGGAAGAGAGGGCTCATAGTCTCTGCTCTAATTCATCCCAAAGGTGCTCTGTTGGGTTGAAGTCAGGACTCACAATGGCTCATTACTCACTTGACTTGACTTGTGCAGGCAAGTCAAGTTCCTTCACCTCAAACTCGCTCATCCAAGACTTTTTGGACCTCGATTTGTGCACTGGTTCAAATCATTTGGTGGAGGGGTGATTATGGTATGGGGTTGTATTTCAGGGGTTGGGCTTGGCCCCTTAGTTCCAGTGCAGAAAAATCTTAAGGCGTCAGCATACCAAGACATTTTGGACAATTTCACACTTATAGCTTTGTGAGAACAATTTGGGGATGGCCCCTTCCTGTTCCAAAATGACTGCGCATCAGTGCACAAAGCAAGGTCCATAAAGACGTGGATGAGTGAATTTGGGGGTGGAGGAAATTTACTGGCCTGCACAGAGTCCTGACCTCAACCCAATAGAACAGCTTTGGGATGAATTAGAGAAGGGACTGCGAGCCAGGCCTTCTCATCCAAAATCAGTGTCTGACCTCACAAATACCCTTCTGGAAGAAAGGTCAAACATTCCCATAGACACACTCCTAAACCTTGTGGACGGCCTTCCCAGAAGAGTTGAAGCTGTTATAGCTGCAAAGGGTGGAGCCAACTCAATATTGAACCCAAGGGACTAAGACTGGGATGCCATTAAAGTTCATGTGCGTGTAAAGGCAGGCGTCCCAATACTTTTGGTAATATAGTGTAAATCGCTTAACCTCCAGGGAAGATTTACCCCCCTTCATGATCAGACCCTTTTTTTGCGATATGGCACTGTGTTACTTTAACCACTTAGTGACATTGCATAGCAGTTTTACTGCTGCAGGGCCACTCTCCTGTGCAGAATCGTGTATTGTATATATGTATGTGGTTCTGCACTTTCACCTGCAGGGGGCACGCACTGATCTGCACGTGCCGGGCATAGGACGTCTGCCGGCACCCGCTGATCGTCAGTAAAACACACATAATGGAGCTCAGCCTATATAAACAAGGCAGAGCTCCATTCTGACAGGGGGGGAGGGATGGGTTTTGTGCTCCTGAAAAGCAGGGAATAAAATCCATCACTTCTCTGATTAAAAGCAGCACACAGAGTACACAAAAACACTGGCTAGGCACACAGGTTAAACCCTTTGATCACCCTAGATGTTTAACCCCTTCCCAGCCAGTGTCATATGTACAGTGACAGTGCATATTTTTAGCACTGATCACTGTATTAGTGTCATTGGTCCCCTCAAAAGTGTCAAATGTGTCCGATTGTCCACCGCAATATTGCAATCCCGCTATAAGTCGCTGGTCGCCGCAATTATTAGTATTAAAAAAATAAAGAAAATTCTATAAATACATCCCATAGTTTGTAGACGCTTTAATGGTTGTGTAAACCAATCAATATATGCTTATTGGGATGTTTTAACCAAAAAAACCATGTAACAGAATACATATTGGCCTAAATTTATAAAGAAATTCGATTTTTTTTTTGCATTTTTTTTTATTGGAAATATTTTTGAGCAGAAAATAAAAAATACATTGTTTTTTTTTTCAACAATGTTGGTCTGTTTTTATGTCGCAAAAAAAAAAAAAAAAAAACACAGTGGTGATAAAATACCAACAAAAGAAAACTCTTTATGTGTATATATGAGTGGTTCCTGCACTATCCTGGACAATTTAAATCACTCCTTAATGCTGCACCACGGTACTGACACTATAAGCCAGTTTACAATTCAATTATAAGGGGGTGATGGTGCGCTTCAAGGATGAATTAAAATTATAAAATTATTATAAAATATATATAAGTGTAATAAATGTACTTCAATACAAATTGTGAAAAAACATTTGAAACGTGATGAAATCAATCTATAAAGTGCTTGGTGCTTTAAATCATATCAATTCCAAAATCTAATAAAATATTGCCAAATTGAGTGATTAAATAAGAGTCCGCTTAAAATAATCAGATATTGTCCAATCAAACAAAGGTGCGTCTTCAATCACAATATAAATGCTCCATAAAAGTGCTTCCGTGACTTCCTCAGTGACGTGACGTAACGCGTAGGAGGTGCCCAAACAACCGGAAATGACGTGACGGACGGAGCGATGTCCCCATAGCGCTGTTATGCTGTTTTTATGCTGATCACAAGAAAGTTAAATGTAAGTGCAATACTTTATTTGTGGAATAAATTGTTTATAATACTGCACCATGATGGCCCTCTTTATTTGATGAGCCCCTGAGGTCGTGGCAGTAAATAAAGAACCCGCGATATAAGGAGTCCTAAATAAGGAACCCTAGAGGGATACCAAAGATCGGGAATATACACAGGACCCCTTAGAAAGATCCTGGGAGTCATAAGGAACTACGCTAGAGGAAAAGGCACACAAACACAGGCGTTTTATTTCTATATTGGAGGTGAGAATTTAGAGCACCTAGAAGTGACACCTGGTGGAGGAAATTAGTCACAACACCTTATTTGCACGGAAGCACTTTTATGGAGTATTTATATTGTGATTGAAGACGCACCTTTGTTTGATTGGACAATATCTAAATTATTTTAAGCGGACTCTTTTTTAATCACTCAATTTGGCAATATTTTATTAGATTTTGGAATTGATATAATTTAAAGCACCAAGCACTTTATAGATTGATTTCATCACGTTTCAAATGTTTTTTCACAATTTGTATTGAAGCACATTTATTACACTTATATATATTTTATAATAATTTAATAATTTAAATTCATCCTTGAAGCGCACCATCACCCCGTTATTCTGCTACATATTAAAAAAAATAAAAAATACCAATATGAGTATATTGATTAGTTTGCGCACAAGTTATAGCGTCTACAAACGATGGGATATATACTGGAATTTCTATTTATTTGTTTATTTTTTTACTAGTAATTGCAGCGATCGGTGACTTATAGCGGGGCTGCAATATTGCGGTGGTCAGTCTAACACTAACTGACACTCTTGACACTTTGTGGGAACCAGTGACACTAATACAGAGATCAGTGCTAAAAATATGTACTGTCGTTGCATTAATGACACTGGCTGGGAAGGGGTTAACATCAGGGGTGATCAAAGGGTTAACTGTGTTCCTAGCCAGTGTTTATGTGTACATTATGTGCTGCTTTTACTAAGGGAAGTGATTAATTGTATTCCCTGCTTTGCAGGGAAATAAAATACAGCACATCCCTACTGACAGGACAGAGCTCTGCCTTGTTTACATAGGCAGAGCTCTGTTCTGTCTTTCTCCTCACCGATTAGTGGGTGGCCTCCACCTGCTGTTCTGCTTGTATTGTGTCTCATCACAGCACAACCATGCCCCCCCCCCCCACCTGGGAGAGCCGGATCATGTATCGGGTAAGTGATCCGCCGCAGAAGAACTACTTTGCTGCCGTAATCCTACGTGAGGTGGTCGGAAAGTGGATATAGCACATCAGGGGGTGCAGGTAACTGGTAATGAGACTTTGAAATGGTTTGGGGGGGGGGGGTGAGTCTCCAACCCAGTGTTTGGGTCTTGTCAGAAACCGGCAGGCTGACTATCTGACTATGCAGGTGTTCCAACCTTAAAAACCTAGGACCCTAGGTAGGACCTTACAATAGTTCAGAGCTCCATCCAAGAGACAGGAGCTCTCTGCATAGAGGTCAGAAGGACCCAAATCCTTCCCCAAGAGTCAGAGAGGCTTCACGGGGTAGCCAGGTCATGTACGTCTCCACAGTGCAGTCAGTGACAGAGCAGCAAAGAGCTGGAGAGCCAAGGTAAAGAGTTTGTAAGATAGCATGTCAGGGGGTGCCGGTAACTGGTAATGAGACTTTGAAATGGTTTGGGGGGGGGGAGATGAGTCTCCTACCCAGTGGCTGGGTCTTGTCAGAAACCGGCAGGCTGACTATGCACGTGTTCCAACCTTAAACACCTAGGACCTGACAATAGTTCAGATCTCCATCCAAGAGACAGGAGTTCTCTGCATAGAGGTCATGAGGACCCAAATCCTTTCCCAAGAGTCAGAGAGGCTTCACGGGGCAGCCAGGTCATGTACGTCTCCACAGTGCAGTCAGTGACAGAGCAGCAAAGAGATGGAGAGCCAAGGTAAAGAGTTTGTAAGATAGCATGTCAGGGGGTGCCGGTAACTGGTAATGAGACTTTGAAATGGTTTGGGGTGGGGGCGGGGATGAGTCTCCAATCCAGTGTTTGGATCTTGTCAGAAACCAGCAGGCTGAGTATACAGGTGTTCCAACCTTAATAACCTAGAACAGGAGAAATGCTCCCAAAGAGAGCTGGGATTTTTAAGGTGCAAGTAATGTACTTCAAAGAAACATTAATAAAATTGCCAATTTAAATTATAATTCATTGAAATATATAGAAAAAACACTGATAGACAAACATTTAAAAAAAAAAAAAATATTCAAAAAACGGTAGTCTGGAAACTGATTGATATAGTCCAAAATTCACGATGGTTCAGGGGTGATAATCCCAACATGTTTCCCTAATATATTTGGCTTCTTCAGGGGATACTGTAATATCACCCCACTGTATATTAGAACTGTAACAGATCCCCAATTCTTGGACCAAGTATTTCTGTCTTAGGTCTCCAGAATCTCACGGTGATGCAGTGACCTGGCCCCTCAATTCCCCCCCAAACATCAGCCTAAGCTCGATGAAGGGTAAAACAAAAGACACTTTATTCACCAACTCACTTCCAATATATACAGTCTCATGAGTTTGATTTCATTATCATATGCAAATGCAATTGCGTACAGAACATAGTCAACATACCTTGGTCATCTGGAAAGAGACAATAGGTGAATGAGACTGCAACATTATCATAATTAGCTCAACAAACAACAAGCCCAAAACATAGCCGAATACGCATTCCTAGAAGTGTGAACACACTCCACCTCTAAACAGATGAAAGCAGAAGACATCGGCTCTCAGACTGCCTGTCTCCATTTTCAACACCTTATTATAACTTAAGTGTCAATTCACATCCCCCCAGTATACCATAACTGAGTCTTATGTCATTAGCATCTGTTTAGTCTCTCATGGTGTGAAGTCCTTTGTTGTAATATGCAGCTTAGGCCCAAAGTCTGTGTCGCTTGGGGTGACAGGGACTTGAATTCAAAGTAACAGGACTCCAAGGGTCCCCCAGCATACACCCCCAACCAGAGCCGAGCTCCTCTACAAGCCAGTGGCCTCCACACTCCTCCAATAACCCATGATGAACGTCCCAGCAAATGGGCGTTCGTCACAAGAACCATCATCCAAATTTCCACTACTTGTGAGAAAAAAAATGATTTGAAAACCAAATTGTTTAGGTCAAAGATCCAACAGGAGAGTGCAGGGTGGGACTCCTATAAGCTGGCCACAGGAGGAAGTATCAGATCGAATTTTGTCAGATGACAAGCTCAAGGAAAAGACTGAATAATGCTGAGCTATAGAAACAGGAAAGTAGCTCCCTTTGTTAACTGCATGCTACATCCATGAGTTCATCCATCAAGCAAACTCTTGAATGTTTTGGAGACTCATTACCTCAAAATATGCTGACCAGACAGCATCAATCCACCAGAAGAATAAAGCCTCAATGTGACTTATACGGCTTCTGCACCGGTCAGCCTTAATAACCTAGGACCTGACAAAAGTTCTTAGCTCCATCCCAGAGACAGGAGTTCTCTGCATGGAGGTCAGAAGGACCCAAACCCTTCACTAAGAGTCAGAGAGGCTTCACGGGGCAGCCAGAGCATGTAGGTCTCCACAGTGCAGTCAGTGACAGAGCAGCAAAGAGCTGGAGCCAAGGCAAAGAGTTTGTACGAGATCATTGAGGTGCTGCATTAGGTGGTCAGGAGGACCAAGGCAAAAGGCCTGAGCAGTGGCGTGGCTAAAGAGAGCCACAAGGCTGGACGTTATTTGTGTTTGTGTTGATGGTGGAAACCCCTGCATGGGAAATTGACTTTCTGTGTGAACATTTTTCTTTTTATTAATAAAAGTGGGCCAAAAGGCCCTTGAACAACCCTTCTGGAGTGGACCTGAACTCACTGAGAAACACAACATCATACTGTCATAATTTTACAAAGGATTTCAGGTTACTTGCTCTATAATGGACAGTTCCCACAAATTATTTTAACCAAACTTCCATACCGGGCGAATTCCAGCATTCCTCTCCCACATGTAAAGATCATAATTTTTTTGCTTGAAAATTACTCAGAACCCCCAAACTGTAAGGTTCTGGCACTCTCAGTGCCTCCTATCACATTTATTCCGGGTGATTTCCATCTACCTAGACAGAAGAAACACATATAGGTGTGTTTCCCTTTAAGGCTGAAGCTGTCATCACCCAGCGCCGGACTAGATGGCTATTTAGGGCGTCGGTTCTCACTCACATGTGTTCGTTCAAACACCAGTACCTGGATACTAAGCTTGCTTGAAGCTTCCATGCTTGCAAGCTCTCCTCGCTGATGAACCTCGCTGCGCTGATCCCTGCATCCTGCTACTGGATCATCCGCATCTCCTGAGCGATCCTTCGGCTATCACTATTAGTGCTAAGTACCCCACAGGGGAAATCTCTATAGACTTGTACTAGGCTTACACTATTTAGCTCTGCATAGCAAGGACTGTCTTTTACATCTGCATAACTAGATTGCTAGCTCTTGAGGCTACTGCTACTATTTCCTGCACTGGGTTGATCTCTCCTGTATGCACCTGCTACTCTGTCATCTGTTATCATACATGATCGCTAACCCTTCCTGCATCCATCTGCACTGTCTCACCTCAAGTGTCTGTCACCTACCACTTCCACTCAAACCTATCCCTAAGACCTTTATCATTGTCTTACCACATGTATATAAAGTCACACTAGGAACCAGCTTAATTACTGTGTGTATTTACTGGCTGAAATAAGACCTTCCATACATGATGAGTCATTGAGGTTGGGATTGGTATCTCAGCATATCTCCTACATGACTACTGACGTGGAACTACTTCTGCAGCTGAAAATCCACACCTTATAAGAAACGCAAGGAACGTTACACAAACATTTTATTTATATACAGTATATATATATTTTTTTTTTAAACAGAGAACCTAGGGAATAAAATGTCGGTCATTGAAATTGTTTTATGTCATATGGTATTTGCACAGCAATTTTTCAAATGCAATTTTTTTGGCAAAAAAATGTTCCATGAATTAAAAAAATAAAACAGTAACATTAGCCCAAATTTTTTTGTATACTTTGAAAGATGATGTTACATTGAATAAATAGATACCTAACATGTCACGCTTTAAAATTGCGCACACTCCTGGAATAGCGCCAAACTTCGATACCTAAAAATCTGTGTCAAGGGGCCTGTCTTGAGGTGAGCCATCCCGGCAGCTAGAAGAGTCAGTGGACAAGTGTCAGTAAATGGGATGGTAGAGAGTATCCTGAAAATAATGTAGTTCATCAAGTCTGTTGCTGGAGAGAAAGGGCAAGGAGACTTTACCCTTTCCATACATGTGGCAGTATGGTTAAAGCATTGTGACTGCTTCCACAAGTAACCCGGTGAGGCCAAGTGAGAGTTGTCTTTAACAACTGTAAATAGTTCAAGTTGGAGTATCCCACTATTCCCTTCCCCCATCCAACTTCTACAATAAATACCGAAAACCAACACCCCTGGAGTGTTTATTGAGTAACGAGCCATTGGGAATAAGGATGGATGTGTGAACTGTCCCTAAGTGACTGTCTGCAGGTAATCAGAGGAGGCCCAAGAAGTCATCATAGAGCAAGCCCTATGGGGACAGTGCTACACTTTCATAGATTTTTATTAAGTTTTTAGCATACAGATAACACATGGTACATAACTTGTAAATGACAGCAGGCGCAGCACCGTAGGGAACCATATAAGCAAATAAAGAAACCAATAAAACACCCACAATAGATGTTGTATGCGCTGAAGAAAACACCTATTCTCTATACAGAGTTTCTGCATATACCAATCTCTCCAACAGTTCCAGTGTTAATCAAATGTTGAGAAATAGGCTTTCCTTATAGCTATGAGCCTTCCATAATGGTAGTTGAGGTTGCCCTGTACCAGGACTTCAGAGGGGTTAGGCGTATAGGTGTTCCTCCAATACCTGGCAATAATCAGTTTAGCAGTAATCAGTATATAAATAGCTATGAAACTGGGAAAAGTCAGTGGATATTTCTCTGTTCCTAAGTGTAGGATTGCTAATGCTGGCTCTGGGGGGTAACAGAATTCCAGTAATGGCTGCTATGATACTGAATATTTATCTCCAAAAGCTAGAGAGGTTCTTACAAAACCAAAAAATATAATATAATAATTATAATTGTGGCAGAGCTGGCACAGTCTCTCCAGCAGAGGGATGATTGAGTAGAAAAATTTGGGCAAGTTGGTACAGTGTTCCACCAAGCCAATATCTTCTGAGTAAGTTCCCAGTGGTTAATGCAATGAGAAGCCGTGTAATTGTACCGAAATGCTATAATGAAGGTTTTAAGGCACCTCCAAGTGCAGTATTGACCATTTATTGTAACATCAAAGGGTCAAAAACACTTACAAGATATTCCATGTTATGAAAGCCTTGAAAATGCCTCTTCCGAGCTAACAGCATTGCCTGTATGCAAGGAGAGGGGAGTCGATTAACGCATAGCCAGTGTCCAGGGAGCTGCTACCGTTTATGGGTGTGACGAACACACAGCGCAGTCGGGCTTCCAGAACCACGCTGGAATGCATGCATCTGGTGTCAGGTGGGCGGTAACACATTTTGGAGCATGCGCAGCTCCTTCATCAACTCGTGATTCGGCTCCCCTCTCCTTGCATACAGACAATGCTGTTAGCCAGAAACAGGCATTTTCAAGGCTTTCATAACATGGAATATCTTGTAAGTGTTTTTAACCCTTTGATGTTACAATAAATGGTGAATACTGCACTTAGAGGCGCCTTGTATCCTTCATACATTTTACAGAGCTGCTTCTCCTCTCAAGTGTTGCCGGAGTGCATGCTGACAAGAATCACCCTTCGGACCCAGGGCTCAGCCCCACAGAAGCGCCCATATTCTCCACTACCGGAATGCTATAGCCCATTGTTCGGCATCCAAAATTGTATTCAGAACGGGTTGTAGTAGGGAGATTGTAATAAGCCAGCAAAGATACCAATGACTTGGGTGACTCCTGCTCCTTAAGTTCATCGATCCACCTGAAAATCCTTCCCAATCCATTGGTGAATAGAGCAATAAGGTAGCAGAACTTCCAATAGTTCAATAGGTAGTCTATGCATCGTGACTGAGGGATCTTGTTTAGATTGAAGATGTAAATGCCTCCAGGCCTAAATTGAGGCCTGGGTTGTCGGAGAGATAGCGGACAAAACGTGAGTGGCTTTCATGCATCTGCCAATAACAAAAGTTTAATGCTGGGTACTTTAGCGCATGCTGCTCCAAAAAAAACCCCAAAGGACTTCAGTACGGGACATAAATCAATGTTTGATTTGTGTCAGCATAGTGGCTAAGTAATAGGCCTTTATGTCTGGTAAGCAACCAATGTGAACAGCGCTATCCAGATGTAGGTGGTGAACATAAAAACCTCCACCGATATAGGAAGCCAGTGATGAATCGAAATGTTTTATTAGAACAAAGAGTCATTGATATAAAAGGATAAAATAACGATACCAAGCCAGCATGGACAGATGGAGCTAGGCCAATGTCTACTGGGTCCGGTGGGTGAGATGAAAAGCACCACTGGGGTGTAGCAACCAGCCGCTGTAGCAGAGCCATGGACATTCGGCAGCCAAGCCGGAAACCCACTGGTGCTCCTGCATGAGGTCACCATGACACCGGGGGGGGGGGGAGTACCAAAACCAGAACAGGAATATGATCCAAACAGCCTGGAACGCAAGACAGAGCGTTGCCATGATGGCGCGTTTCGCGCACATGCGCTTTCTCAAATCACGGAATTGACGGCAACAATAATATTTAAAGGCCATGCATGAGAAGGGTGGGAAGTGGGCAGGGTCAAATTACATCCCAGACTGACATCACCATCTGCTCAGGTCTATTGGCTGTATACAGCACTGCTAGCATGTATCATACAAACAATTGTTTACATAACAAAAATTATATAACGATGTGTGTATATACTGTATATATATATATATTTGAAGAAAACTATAAATGCAACACTTTTGTTTTTGCCCCCATTTTTCATGAGCTGAACTCAAAGGTCTCAGACTTTTTCTATGTACACAAAAGGCCGATTTCTCTCAAATATTGTTCACAAATCTGTGTAAATCTGTGTTAGTGATCACTTCTCCTTTGCCGAGATAATCCATCCACCTCACAGGTGTGGCATATCAAGATGCTGATTGGACAGCATGATTATTGCACAGGTGTGCCTTAGGTCACAATAAAAGGCCACTCTAAAACGTGCAGTTTTATCACACAGCACAATGCCACAGATGTCGCAAGTTTTGAGGGAGCGTACAATTGGCATGTTGACTGCAGGAATGTCCACCAGAGCTGTTGCCCGTGAATTGAATCTTCATTTCTCTATCATAAGCCGTCTCCAAAGGCGTTTCAGAGAATTTGGCAGTACATCCAACCGGCCTCACAACCGCAGACCACGTGTAACCACACCAACCCAGGACCTCCACATCCAGCATCTTCACCTTCAAGATCGCCTGAGACCAGCAACCCGGACAGCTGCTGCAACAATTGGCATAACCAAAGAATTTCTGCACAAACTGTCAGAAACCGTCTCAGGGAAGCTCATCTGCACGCTCGTCATCCTCATCGGGTCTCCACCTGACTGCAGTTTGTCGTTTTAACCGACTTGAATGGGCAAATGCTCACATTGGATGGCATCTGATACTTTGGAGAGGTGTTCTCTTCATGGATGAATCCCGGTTTTCTTAGATCTTTCAGTTCAGCTCATGAAAAATGGCGGGCAAAAACAAGTGTTGCGCTTATAATTTTGTTCAGTATTGTAACGGAACCGCGACCCCACAATGCGCTTGTGTGCTACCGTCAGAATATCGATTCCTTCAGTCTTCAACATAGATATCTGATATTCTAGCCACCCCCATACAAAACTAACTGAGAATCGCTTTTATAGATCTGGAACATTTATTGAATAAACTCACATGAATATCTACCACATCACGTCTGGTAAGCCTGATTACATTATCATATGCAGATGAAATTGTGTACAGAAAAATAATTAACCTGAGCTAATTACTTAGCCATCTGGACAGAAACAATAGGTGAATGGGGATCCACATCTAGACAATGTTATAATTAACATGTTAATTAACTCAGCACTGCAACAAGGCTAAAACAAAATACATTACACATTATCCTAAGTATAAACACAGAACACCTTGTTAAACAGACAATAGCAGGAGACCCCCAGTAGCAGACTGTCCGGCTCCTACATTGAAGTACATGGAATTCACATCTGTGCTTTGAATATTTAGGAGTCACAGACTTCATGGCAACAGACTATAGGTCTCACAGTGTAAAGTGGGTTTAAATCTTCAGATATTTCTTGAGGGATATTGTTGATAAATATTACTGTCCGAAACCAGGATATCCTGTGGATAGGTAACGAAAAGGTCCATGTCCATCCAGAAACTTTACATGTTTCGCGGCTTTAAACCGCTTCTTCAGAAGTTTGTTATACAAAAGGTAAATTGTATTATAATTAAAGGAAATAAGAAAGTCCTTTATGTATAGTAGGTCACCTGATAGTAGTTTCATAAAAACAGCCAATTCTATGGCAATCGAATTAACGATAGCAAATCCATAAGAAAATTGCGATAAGTATCTAGGGAATGGATGGGAACACCCTTAATGGGCAGCCAGGGGCAGTCTTCGGGGTTAATAGGTAAGGATATAGTCCAGCCAAGAAACTTTTGAAGTGGTACTTGTACTGAAATTGTTTGTATGCCGTATATCCTAGTAAAAGGAAGCTGAAACCCTTACTGCAGCTGTAACCCTGAACAAAAAGACTGAGACCGAGACGCCATGACATCCTGGCCGCTTGTGTCTCTATCTATATTGATCTGATCTCTATCTATATATAGGGCTACCGATTAGATCATATAAGGTTATTGAGTATCTATCGGTCACTTGCGTATACCCTATATTGATCTGATCTCTATCTATATATGTGGAAATAGATTAGATATCAGGTCATTGAGTATCTATCGGTCACTTGCGTATACGCTATATTGATCTGATCTCTATCTATATATAGGGCAATAGATTAGATATCAGACCATTGAGTATCTATCGGTCACTTGCGTATACCCTATATTGATCTAATCTCAATCTATGTATAGAGCAATAGATTAGATATCAGGCCATTGAGTATCTATCGGTCACTTGCGTATACCCTATATTGATCTGATCTCTATCTATATATAGGGCTATTAATTAGATCATATCAGGTCATTGAGTATCTATCGGTCAGTTGTGTATACCCTATATTGATCTGATCTCTATCTATATATGTGGAAACAGATTAGATATCAGGTCATTGAGTATCTATCGGTCACTTGCGTATACCCTATATTGATCTGTTCTCTATCCATGTATAGGGCAATAGATTAGCTATCAGTCAGACCATTGAGTATCTATCGGTCACTTGCGTATACCCTATATTGATCTGATCTCTATCTATAAATAGGACAATAGATTAGATATCAGGCCATTGAGTATCTATCGGCCACTTGCATATACCCTATATTGATCTGGTCTCAATCTATATATAGGGCTATTGATTAGATCATATCAGGTCATTGAGTTTCTATCTGTCTCTTGCGTATACCCTATATTGATCTAATCTCAATCTATGTATAGAGCAATAGATTAGATATCAGGTCATTGAGTATCTATCGGTCACTTGCGTATACCCTATATTGATCTGATCTCTATCTATATATAGGGCTATTGCTTAGATCATGTCAGATCATTGAGTATCTATCGGTGTCTTGTGTATACCCTATATTGATCTGATCTCTATCTATATATAAGGCTATTGATTAGATCATATCAGGTCATTGAGTATCTATCGGTCACTTGCCTATACCCTATATTAATATTATCTCTATCTATATATAGGGTAATAGATTATATATCAGGCCATTGAGTATCTACCGGTCACTTGCGTATACCCTATATTGATCTGATCTCAATCTATATATAGGGCTATTGAGTAGATCATATCAGGTCATTGAGTATCTATCGGTCACTTCTGTATACCCTATATTGATGTTATCTCTATCTATATATAGGGCTATTGATTAGATCATATCAGGTAATTGAGTATCTATTAGGGTTGAGCGAACACGGACTGTATTGTTCGGGATCGTACCAGACTTTTGGGTTTTCGGTACCCGGACACGGACCCGAACATTTCACTGTATATTCGGGATACAGTCCGCTGTTCAGTTATTTTGGCGCGGTTTTAATGGTGCAGTTTCAACAGCTGCAGGGCAGCCAATCAACAAGCGTTTAACTAGTGTCCCCTTAGAAGCCATCACAGCCATGCCTACTAATGGCATGGCTGTGATTGGCCAGTGCAGCATGGGACCCAGCCTCTATATAAGCTGGAGTTACGTAGCGCCACACATCACTCTGCTCTAACTAGTGTAGGGACAGGTTCCTGCTGCTGCTGCTGATTTGAGGGAGAGATAGGAGATTCTTGTAGGGACAGGCTGGAGAGATTGCTTTCAGGGAAAGAATAGGACACAGGACAAAATAATCTTCTTTAATCAGATCTACATAAATTTTATTGTGTGGGGGGTGCAGTGTACAATCTTTTTGCCCTGACCTGAGCCCATTTGCATGACGTCATCACTTGGAAGGCTTGCGGTTTACCGCTGTCTCTGCTTGATCCGGCTCCCTCCATTGGCCTTTCCTGGTATCGTCATCTCCCAGCTGCTGGTCAGCCTGAGGACCGAAGTACTGTGCGCAGGAAGGGATTCAGGAGCCATGGAATAAAGCATCCATCCCCATGTGAGTCAATATCTTATGTCATTTGAAAACGCCCGGAAGGGGAGGGCGAAACGCGTCAACGCAATTTCTGGTCTACGGACATCGGCACGTCACTTCCGGTACGGTTGGAACGCAAGCCGGGACCAAGGCGCCATCCCGAGCAGCATCCACGGCCAGGAAGCCTCTTAGACTCGCCAGATCTGATTTTTGGCCTTTTTATCTTCAACTAAATGTGAGTGTATTTGTTGCTTTTATCATCATTAAAAAGTGTTATCGGAATTACACTATTGTGGGGTCTCTCTGTTTCCTCATATGTGATTGGAGCATTAAGGATCACAGGGACCATTGGCATTATACCCCAGGAATCCATCAAGTTCCTTACTGGGGCACCAGCTTTATTTGACCTTCTGGGCTATATGGCTTATGGGGTCAATTGAGTCTGGTAAGTGGAACATTCAGAGGGGGCGGACTGTCTCCACTTTATTCACTGCACTGGATTGAAGGCATGCTTCAGCACTATGATTTCTAGCACACAAGCACTTTCCATTGGGACTTTTTTGTGGAATTTGATCTATTTATTTACAGATATATGTGGACTGTTGCACTTGAGTAGTAGCACACCAATTGGACGGTTCAGTGGCTTTTTCTTTTCTTTTCTGTTAAGTTACCCCGTGGAGGGGGACACGTTCAGAATCATTGTCACGTTTATATAACATTATATGTGATGCATGTTTATTGCACATTGCACTTTAATTTATTTATGAGTGCTACTTTTATTGGATATTTATTTGCTATTTATTTATGTGGTTTTTAACACCATACTTGTTTGCGCTGGTATTTGGCTTAGCACTTTGTAAATTTGGTTATCACAATTTTTTGAACAGCTGCACCCAGGTATAGGTTTATTCAGTCTTTTTTTTCCATAGCGCGGTACACATTTTTGATTTTCATCTTATGTCATGCCAATAAATTTTAATGCTACACTCAGTGGCGCCTGTTTTTCCTTTTCAGGTCTTGAGGATAGACCACTGGCCAGAACTTGCTCAATATGCAATGGAGCTACTGGCCTGTCCTGCTTCCAGCGGGCTTTCCGAATGGACATTCAGTGCTGCTGGAGGTTTTGTGATGGACAAAAGAGTGCATCTATCCACAGACTCTGTTGACCAGCTGACTTTTATAAAAAGGAATCAGTCCTGGATCAATAGCATCTATAAAGCCCCTGATGCTGATGTAACTGATTGAATGTGCTAGGGGTCTGCAATCCCTTGAAGACCGCATATGCTGCCTATGTTATTCCTCAATCTTGATTTGGCTAGCTTCCAACAATGTTTTTGGTTTAGGTCACCACCAACACCCAAGGCTTACTTTTTCTGCACTTGTATGACAGGTGCATGCAATTTAAATTTTGTATGTATTTTTTAATAGCAGGCCCTGTCCCTGTGCCCAGCAAAAGTGACTATGAGGGGTTACGGTGTTCAAGCACCACCAACACCAAAGGCCCAATTTTTTGCACCTGTATGACAAATATATGCACTTTCAAATTTGTATGGAATTTTTACCAGCAGGGCCCGTTCCTGTGCTCAGCAAGAGTAACTGTGAGGGGTTGCGGTGTTCAGGCTCCACCAACACCCAAGGCCCAATTGTTCTGCACCTGTATGACAAGTACATGCGATTTCAATTTCATATCTAATTTCTAATGGCAGGGCCTCTCCCTGTGCCCAGCAAGAGTAACTGTGAGGGGTTACAGTGTTCAGGCACCACCAACACCAAAGACCCAATTTTTCTGAACCTCTATGACAAGTACATACAATTTCAAATTTGTATTGAATTCTTACCAGCAGGTCCTTTTCCTGCACCCAGCAAGAGTAACTGTGAGGGGTTACGGTGTTCAGGCACCACCAACACCAAAGGCCTAATTTTTCTGCACCTGTATGACAAGTTCATGCGATTTCAATCTTGTATCTAATTATTAACGGCAGAGCCTGTCCCTGCGCTCAGCAAGACTAACTGTGAGGGGTTACGGTATTCAGGCACCATCAACAACCAAGGCCCAATTTTTCTGCACCTCTATGACAAGTTTATTCAATTTCAATTTTTTATCTAATTTTGTAACGGCAGGGCCTGTCTCAGTGCCCAGCAAGCGAAACTGTTAGGGGTTACGTTGTTCAGGCACCACCAACACTAAAGGCCCAATTGTTCTGCACCTCTAAGACAAGTACATGCAATTTCAAATCTGTATGGAATTCTTACCAGCAGGTCCCTTACCTGCACCCAGCAAGAGTAACTGTGAGGGGTTGCGGTGTACCGGCACCACCAACGAACAAGGCCTAATTTTTCTGCACCTGTATGACTAGTACATGCCATTTGAAATTTGTATGTATATTTGTATATGACATTTTATTCCTTTAGAAATTTCAGTATTGCTGCAGCAGGTTCCATACATCATACAGATGCACTACTTTACATTCACATTCAGTGGACCCCCCAGGCACGATATTTATAGGATTTTTTTTATTGTTTCACTTTAAGCATCATTAAAATCAGTAAATCACTGCTCTTTTAAAATCAATCGTTTTTTTTTTGTTTTTTTTTATTTGCATTGGTACATGTTCCCCAGGTCAGGACCCGGACCCCCATACACTTTAGTTGGACAATAACTTGCATTTAAGCCTTTAAAATGAGGACTTTTGATTTTTGACGTTCGAGTCCCGTAGACTTCAATGGAGTTTGTTTATTTGGATGAACTTTTCCTCTGTTTGCGGGGGTTCTGGTGCGAACTGAACAGGGGGGTTGTTCGGCTCATCACTATTGATCTGTAGAACTTTGCGCACCTTTTGTTTTGCTGCAATTGGAATGTATGAGCTGATAGTTCAGTTGGACTTTAGAGGTTCAGAAGGTACTTGGAACTGAAATTGTTTATAATGTTATTTATTATTAATCTTCATGTTCAGGTAAACAGTCTTATACATTCAGAGTGTGCCAAAAGTTAAAAGGGAGAAAGTTAGGAAATGTACACTCTAAAAAAACCTACATTTCTATTTTCCGTAAAAAAAAAAAAAAAAATAGAACTCTCTGTGGTAAAATAATGGTGGTAAAGCGATCTTCTCCTTATAAATAGTTCTCTTCTGACATCCCGGGCCTATGTGTAATCACAAGTCATTGTATATAATGACATGTACAGGACACGTATGTAAAGGGTGCCAGAATGACATGTGAGAGATAAGGGAAATGATAGGGAGAGTCCCATCCGAGATTCCCCGGCCTCATCTAAGATTCTGATCTGTTTGGACTGTGCTGGGAACCTCCATTATTGGTCATCATAGGACTGGATGATGGCCGGTGATGAGACTCTCTAATCCAGATCTTCTACATAAGGAAACATTTGTCTACATTACCACCCGGTGTCTGTCTCCCTATTCACTATCACCTTCCCAACCCTTTACATACGTGTCCTGTACATGTCATTATGTACAATGACTTGTGATGACACATGGACCGAGGGTATCAGAAGAGAACTATTGATAAGGAGATCACCATAAAATGGAAGAAACTATTTCCCATACTTTTTTTTTTAATATATATTTTTTTACATATTTTTATAATTTGCTCTGGATAATTTCTCTTCTCGGTTTCACATATTTTGACAAAGGTAAAAATATTCCTACAAAGTTTGATTAGCAGTTAACTTTATGGGTTGAAAAAAAGATTTAGTTTTCTTTTTGACAATTTCTTTAAAAATCTACATGACTCTAATCCTGACAAAACCCAATAAAATGTCAGCAGAGGGCAGCTGGAGAATGAACTTTCCTCAGATCTCTCCATTCTTTATTATTTTCACTTTTATCTGCATTGTTTTGTCTTTACTTTTTACAATTTTAGAGTCTCACTTTGAAACTTTCCATTTCAAACTTGTTTTTTCTTTTTCTTAAAGTCACTTAATTATCAGGAGGGAAAAGTTTGTCTCTCTGAAGGATTCATCAACTCAGCTGATGTTTTATTTTCTGTAGAAATTAATTGAAGGAAAGTTTTAGTTTAATTTCAAAAGCAAACTGAGCCAATGAGAAGTCCTGTGTGCTCCGGAGAAATGTTTGTATTATAAATATGAGTGCTGGATGTGTAGATAATACAATTGTATCTGAACCCCACATGTCACACAGCTTCTATTATATTACCTTCTCTATGATCAGCAAAATGTCTCTGTATCAGATCTACTTCCACTGAACGGACTCTTCCACTGTAGACTCTCCCCATCTTTCTTTCTTTCTCTTTCTTTCTTTCTTTCTTTCTTTCTTTCTTTCTTTCTTTCTTTCTTTCTTTCTTTCTTTCTTTCTTTCTTTCTCTCTTTTATTTTTCTTTTTCTTTCATCTCTTTCTTTTATTTCTCTCTCCTTCTTTCTCTCTCTTTCTTTCTTTCTTTCTTTCTTTCTTTCTTTCTTTCTTTCTTTCTTTCTTTCTTTCTTTCTTTCTTTCTTTCTTTCTCTCTTTTATTTTTCTTTTTCTTTCATCTCTTTCTTTTATTTCTCTCTCCTTCTTTCTCTCTCTCTTTCTTTCTTTCTTTCTTTCTTTCTTTCTTTCTTTCTTTCTTTCTTTCTTTCTTTCTTTCTTTCTTTCTTTCTTTCTTTCTTTCTTTCTTCCTTTCCAGTCGCTCATACTTGGTTGATGATGAACAATCTAAATTATATTATTCTCTGATTTCTTTTATATGACCCTCTCTCTGTTCAACAAAACGTTTCTATATCAGATCTGCTTCCACTGAACGGACTCTTCCACTGTAGACTCTCTTTTTCTTTCTTTCTTTCTTTCTTTCTTTCTTTCTTTCTTTCTTTCTTTCTTTCTTTCTTTCTTTCTTTCTTTCTTTCTTTCTTTCTTTCTTTCTTTCTTTCTTTCTTTCTCTCTCTCTTTTATTTTTATTTTTCTTTCATCTCTTTCTTTTATTTCTCTCTCCTTCTTTTTCTTTCTCTCTCTCTCTCTCTCTCTCTCTCTCTTTCTTTCTTTCTTTCTTTCTTTCTTTCTTTCTTTCTTTCTTTCTTTCTTTCTTTCTTTCTTTTTTTTCTTTCTTTCTTTCTTTCTTGTCTCTTATACTTGGTTGATGATGAACAACCTAAATTATATTATTCTCTGATTTCTATTATATTACCTTCTCTCTGTTCAACAAAATGTTTCTATATCAGATCTGCTTCTATTGAACTGACTCTTCCAGAGTAGACTCTCCCCATCTTTCGTTCTTTCTTTCTTTCTTTCTTTCTTTCTTTCTTTCTTTCTTTCTTTCTTTCTTTCTTTCTTTCTTTCTTTCTTTCTTTCTTTCTTTCCCTCTCTCTCTTTATTTTTATTTTTATTTTTCTTTCATCTCTTTCTTTTATTTCTCTCTCCTTCTTTTTCTTTCTCTCTCTTTCTTTCTTTCTTTCTTTCCAGTCTTTCATACTTGGTTGATGATGAACAATCTAAATTATATTATTCTCTGATCATATTATTCTCTGATTTCTTTTATATTACCCTCTCTCTGTTCAACAAAACGTTTCTATATCAGATCTGCTTCCACTGAACGGACTCTTCCACTGTAGACTCTTTTTCTTTCTTTCTTTCTTTCTTTCTTTCTTTCTTTCTTTCTTTCTTTCTTTATTTCTTTCTTTATTTCTTTCTTTCTTTCTTTCTTTCTTTCTTTCTTTCTCTCTTTTATTTTTCTTTTTCTTTCATCTCTTTCTTTTATTTCTCTCTCCTTCTCTCTCTCTCTCTTTCTTTCTTTCTTTCTTTCTTTCTTTCTTTCTTTCTTTCTTTCTTTCTTTCTTTCTTTCTTTCTCTCTTTTATTTTTATTTTTCTTTCATCTCTTTCTTTTATTTCTCTCTCCTTCTTTCTCTCTCTCTTTCTTTCTTTCTTTCTTTCTTTCTTTCTTTCTTTCTTTCTTTCTTTCTTTCTTTCTTTCTTTCTTTCTTTCTTTCTTTCTTTCTTTCTTTCTTTCTTTCTTCCTTTCCAGTCGCTCATACTTGGTTGATGATGAACAATCTAAATTATATTATTCTCTGATCATATTATTCTCTGATTTCTTTTATATTACCCTCTCTCTGTTCAACAAAACGTTTCTATATCAGATCTGCTTCCACTGAACTGACTCTTCCACTGTAGACTCTTTTTCTTTCTTTCTTTCTTTCTTTCTTTCTTTCTTTCTTTCTTTCTTTCTTTCTTTCTTTCTTTCTTTCTTTCTTTCTTTCTTTCTTTCTTTCTTTCTTTCTTTCTTTCTTTCTCTCTTTCTCTCTCCCCCATTCTCTCTCTTTCTTTCTTTTTTCTCGTTCTCTCTTTCTTTCTCTTTCTCTCTCTCTCTCTCTTTCTTTTTCTTTCATATCTTTCTTTGTTTTTTTTTCTCTCTCTCTCTCTTTCTGTTTTTCTTCTTTCTTTCTTTCTTTCTTTCTTTCTTTCTTTCTTTCTTTCTTTCTTTCTTTCTTTCTTTCTTTCTTTCTTTCTTTCTTTCTTTCTTTCTTTCTTTCTCTCTTTCTCTCTCCCCCATTCTCTCTCTTTCTTTCTCTTTCTCTCTCTCTCTCTCTCTTTCTTTTTCTTTCATATCTTTCTTTGTTTTTTTTTTCTCTCTCTCTCTCTTTCTGTTTTTCTTCTTTCTTTCTTTCTTTCTTTCTTTCTTTCTTTCTTTCTTTCTTTCTTTCTTTCTTTCTTTCTTTCTTTCTTTCTTTCTTTCTTTCTTTCTTTCTTTCTTTCTTTCTTGTCTCTCATACTTGGTTGATGATGAACAACCTAAATTATATCATTCTCTGATTAATTATTCTATGCTATGATAAAGACATCTGTCATTTTATTTTGTTGATAGCAACACGAAACTCATTCATGTTTTGTCCATACAATTTTTGTCAAAATCTTTTCATTTTCTTAGAGGATTCCTTCTCTTTTTGATATTATAGACTGACATCTGCCAATCAATTTCTTTTTTTTTTTTTTAATGAATATTTCCTTTGATTATCTTTTACATAAAGTAAGATGTACACTGTTGCATTGGGAAACCAGACAAATTTCAATGAATTTTTTCTCTCCGGACTGTCTAATATTCCGTCTCTTCAGCTCCCTCTCTTTCTCTTCTTCCTTCTCATCTACCTTCTGACATTAATCTGGAATTCGCTGATCATTGTCCTCATAGTCACCGACTCTCACCTCCATGTTCCTATGTATTTCTTCCTTGGGAATCTGGCCATTTTGGACCTCAATTCTTCCTCAGTCACCGTCCCACGAATGTTATTTGACCTTCACACTAAGAGGACAAAGATTACCATAACGGCTTGTATAACCCAATTTTTCTTCTTTTTATTTTTCATTTCTTCTGAGGTTTTTCTGTTGGCTGTCATGTCCTATGATCGATATACCGCCATTTGTCAACCATTGCATTACACACAGATCATGAATTGGAAAGTCTGTGTACAGTTGGCATCTATTGTGTGGTTTTTCAGCTTTATCCATGCTTTAGTTCACACACTTTACAACCTAGATTTAACATTTTGTGAATCCAATATTATAGAAAGTTTCTTCTGTGATCTTCCACAGCTGTTTCAGATCTCCTGCAATGACAACTACATCAACATTCTGCTCATCTTTATCTTCGGTAGCTTCCTCGGAGGCGGGTCTCTGATGCTGACCTTTCTGTCCTATGTCTATATTTTCAAAACTGTCCTAAAAATGAAAGTTAAAGGAAAAACAGGTAAAGTTTTCTCTACATGTACCTCTCACCTGACAGTGGTCTTCATATTTTACTGCTC
Source organism: Pelophylax lessonae (assembly GCF_965119305.1). Classification (NCBI taxonomy): domain Eukaryota; kingdom Metazoa; phylum Chordata; class Amphibia; order Anura; family Ranidae; genus Pelophylax; species Pelophylax lessonae. The sequence continues at coordinate 7,624,655 of NC_138773.1, read as the reverse complement.
CATTATGTTTAATTATTTTCGGCCAAGCCCTAAACAACATTTTTCAGGTGACAAATTGGTGTCCGTCTTTTACACAACGATTGTTCCTCTTCTCAATCCTCTGATTTACAGTCTGAGGAACCAGGATTTCAGAGCAGCATTTCACAATGTCGTTGGGAAGATTGATGTATTCCATTGTAATAGAAAATCCATCTAAATTAAATCTTAATTTCTGAATAACAGAAGTACCTTTGAATCTTTACTGGTTTAAAAATTCAGTGAAAAGCTTTTTTTCTTTTAAATATCTTTCAGATTTATCTCCGAAAAAAAGAAAAAAAAAAACATTTTGCAAGTTAGTTTTGGAGTAGGGGATATATATATAAAACCCCACACAGCGCTGAACATACTTCCATCTATTGGTACTCCACATCATCTGAGGTTTGTTAATGGAAGACAGACCTTGATGGAACCAGTTGGATACTAAACTTATTAAAGCATGCATGGCTCAAAGGAAATATTTCTCTGTCCCTTTCTGTGGGTGTAGAGAAGGTGTCTGATAAAGTACACTGTCTCTATATTCTAAACCCTCAGCTAGGGTATTTAATAATTAAGTGCTCCCTGAAGAGCTTAAAATAACAAATGGAACTAGACGGGGTATCTACTATCCCCACCAAACTTTACAATAGCTATGAATCTCTAGCTCAGTGCATTAAATATATGCTGATGAGATCTGTGAAGAATATCATACTGGATAAAGTATTTATTCCACCTTCCAATTGGTCCTTAGCAGCAGAAACTCCCTCAACATTCACCCTCCTTTTGTTTGCTTCCTCTTACAGATATTATTCGAGGTCCTGTCTTTTTTTTCAGTCATAGTTCACCAAGTTTACATAGTTAGTGAGGTTGAAAAAATATGCCAGTCCATCCAGTCCAACCTATGGTGTGCAAGTTTCCGTGTGTTTATGTCAATAGTACATTCTATATCCCTTTATATTGTGATCATTAAGGTTCTCATCTATACTGGACAAAATTATAAACGCAACACTTGTTTTTGCCCCCATTTTTAATGTGCTGCACTCAAAGATCTAAGAGAACCGGGATTCATCTGTGAAGAGAACACCTCTCCATAGTGCCAGATGCCATCGAATGTAAGCATTTGCCCACTCAATTCGGTTACGAGGACGAACTGCAGTCAGGTGGAGACCCCAATGAGGACGACAAGCATGCAGATGAGCTTCCCTGAGACGGTTTTTGAGAGTTTGTGCAGAAATTCTTTGGTTATGCAAACCGATTTGTTGCAGCAGCTGTCCGGGTGGCTGGTTTCAGAAGATCTTGGAGGTGAAGATGCTGGATGTGGAGGTTCTAGGCTGTTTTATCAGTTTAGGCCAATATGTATTCTGCTACATATTTTTTGGTAAAAAAAAAATCCCAAAAAGTGTATTTTAATTAGTTTGCGCAAATGTTATAGCGTTTACAAACTACGGGATAGAATTTTTGACTTTTTATTTTTTGTATTAGTAATGGCAATGATCAGCAATTTTTAGCGGGACTGCAACATTATGGCAGAGAAATTGGACCCTTAACTGATATTTCGCACAATCGCACAATCGGTGCTAAATATTATGCACTGTTACTGTATAAATGACCCTGGCAGGGAAGGGGTCAACACTGGGGGTTATAAAGGGGTTAAGTGTGCTCCTAAATGTGCTTGCTAACTGTGGGGGGTAAAGGCTCTGTGAAAGGCACAGAGAGATCGGTGTTTCAGACTCACAATCTCACTGTGTCTGTCTGACAGGAGAGCCGCCTGCTTTGTTAACACAGGCAGGCGGCTCTTCTTTCAGTTTCCCCGAAGATCGCGGGAGGCCAGCGGCGATCGAGCCCACTCTTCCCATGATCTGACTCCTGCTGTGTCTATTCACAGAGGGAGTGTGGCTCCAGCGGCGCGCTCATGCTGCAAAGGCCGTGTGCACATAATCACGTAGATCTATATGATTATGTGCAGCCGAGCCACACTGCCGCAGTAAATCTGTGTGGGGGCGGTCAGCAACTGGTTAAAGGCTTTCTATTTTGCTTTCATATGCATTTTCAAGTTCAAGTTTAGCCACCCGTGATTTATTTTAGCTCTTTTAAATGTATTCCCTGTTAGTATGCACTGGCCAATACCTTTATTTAATATGCTCCTAAAGCACTCCCATTTTTCCTCCGTACTATTTGTTCCTAGGATATTATCCCATTTAATATCATCTAGCAAAGAGCGCAGTTTAGGGAAGTTGGCTCTTTTGGAGTTCAGTGATCTTGTATTACCCTTGTGTTTCTTACTTCTGAGATTTATACTGAAACAAATTAATCTGTGGTCACTGTTTCCTAAGTTACCCCATATTTCCACATTCATGAATGATCAGGTTGGTATTGTTTGTTATCAGTAAGTCTAGTAATGCGTTATCTCTTGTTGGTGCGTTCACCAACTGACCTATGAAATTATCCCGCAAGACATTTCGGAAATGGTGAGCCTTATATGAATGTGCGGTTCCTTCTGCCCAGTCTATATCTGGATAATTAAAATCCCCCATTATAATGACATTTCCCATCCTTGCTGCCATTCCAAGCTGTGATAAGAGGTCCGCCTCCCCCTATTCCTTCAGGTTAGGGGACCTGTAGCATACGCCCACTATTACTTTTCCATTAGTTTCCTCCCTTTGGAGCTCCAACCACGAGGATTCCACTTACTCCCCAGCTCCAATAGTGATGTCATCCCGCATGTTCACTTGCTCATCATTCTTATTATACAGGCATACCCCTCCCCCTTCCCTACCATACCTATCTCTACGATATAGGGAATACTCCCGAATGGTTGCCAGCCAGTCATGTGAGCTGTCAAACCAAGTTTCTGACATTCCCACAAAATCGGCATCCTCCTCGTACACTATCAGCTCCAGTTCACCCATCTTGTTAGCCAGACTTCTAGCATTGGTATTAGAGATCGACCGATTATCGGCAAAGCCGCCAGGGTTACCGATATTGCCGATATTTCGGGAAAGTGCTTGTACCGGATTGATGCCTGCAGCTAGAGTCATCACCCCAGTACCGGCGTTCATAACCAACAGTCGGCAGTCTTGTAATGACAACCGATGCAGCTGAGAAGCCGCTTAGCTGTCATTACAAGGAGCGGGAGGAGACATCCCCCCTCTTGCCGCCTTCCGCAACTCATCCGGGTCTCCCGTGCACCCTGACCTCCATGCTTTGGCCAATGAAATCATCTGTGCCATGGTAGCACAAAAGGCAGGCTGCCTTTAGCCAATCATGGCTCAGGGGCTAAGTACACGCCCCACATTATATAAAGGCTGCTCGCACAGTGATTGTGATTGTGTGGGAGAGATAGGAGACAGGGAGAGGAATGTGTTTGAGGCAGGGAGAGAATAGTCATTTTGCAGTTTGTTAGACAGTGCTGTGAGACATTGCTAGCAGTGTGAGTATAGGGAGGGAGAGGATCATGTTTTTCAGGCAGGGAGAGCAATGTGAAATGCAGTTTTTCAGACAGTGCAGTGTAGTCTAAATAGAGACATTGCTAGCAGTTAGGCAGGGAGAGAGATTTGTGCTTTTTATAAGCTAAGAGATCGGATAGTATATTCAGTAGAGCAGTACATACCATAGACCATATACCATACATTGATCTCTATCTATAGGGCAATAGATTAGATATCAGGCCATTCTATCGCTCACTTGCGTATACCCTATATTACCACTATATAATACCACTATATTTAATTAAAAATTAATCATGCATCCATTTAAACATGGGCATGGTTATGTTAGTTAGTTTTTCCTGATGGACTCATTGAGTCCAGGAAACACAGTGGCCTGTAACTTAAAAATCAATCTTTGCTCCAACTGAAGGATGGTTTTGTTCCAATCACCCCCTCATTTGGGAATCTGTACTTAGCCAAGGACAGTAACAATCACTTTGGGCACCTTGTAATTGTTGGTTAGAACCGTATGTCTCCCAATTGGAAGGTAACAAGGATGGCTTTAGGGAACTTGGAAAACAATTAGAAAATTGTTATCTGAAATGCAGATAAAGGTGGAGGGGTGATATTCCAGAATAGGGAAAATTATACTGTATACACGAGACGCATAGATTGCTCTCTGACATGGACACTTCTCAGAAGTTCACCAGAGATCCGCAATCTGTGTACAAACCCAATTTGCATAGTATGGTGGAAGAGGCCAATTGGATGGGCATAATAAATAAGACAAAAAAAAGTTTCCTTATTGGAGAGTATTATAAAACACTTTTATCACATCCCAAAAGTACATAAAAATGCCACCTGCCACCCAGGACATCCAATTATTGCCAGTATGGACAGTCTTACTAGTCTTACCAGCTCCCAATATGTAGACTATTTCCTGCAGCCTATTGTGACCTCACTCCCGACATATGTGAGACACTCATCCCATATTCTGGAACTTTTGGAGCAACACAAATTGTTTCCCCTCTATATGTAGCTTTCCTTGGACGTGGGCTCCTTGTACACGTCCATCCCCCATAAAGCAGGAGTTGAGGCGTTAAACCATTTTCTGTCCAATAAAGGTTACCTAAATCCCCTTTAAGCTCAATTTATAGGCAACTGTACTGAATTTGCGTTGGAGCACAATAATTTCCAGTTTAAGGGCACCCATTATCTATTATCCGGTGCAAAAAAACCTGAAGCCCCCCCCCCCCGGACCCATGGACAAGGGCCCTTCCCTTCAAGCCTGGGGCTCTTCCCACTGATCCTGGAGCCCTTTACTCTCATTGTGGGGGCCCTTTATTACGATCCCACAGCAGGACCCTTTCACAAGTTCTGCAGTGGGCCCCCTTCCTGCCATCATGGGGACTCCCCACAGTGGTGGAATGCCAGGGCCCGGTCGCAAGTGTGTCACTTGCGACCCTGGAAGTTCAGCCACTGGTGTCAGTCATTTTTTTTTTATTTTGGTATTTTAATTGTATTATTTTTTATCATTTCATTTTATTTTTTTACAATGCCACTGACTATGACTCTGTCCATTCAGAAAAGGAAGGAGCTGGTAAATTACATATTTACCGACTCCTTCCTGGTTCTCTATTGTGACACATGCCCTGCAGCAGCCAGCAGGAGAGGGAGTACAGTGGGAGGGGGGGGGACCAGGGGAGCACACAGGGGCCCAGAGACAGCAGAACACAAGTGAACTGGATAGGAGGAGTGGCGGGGGCAGCATACAGAGGAACCAATCTCCTCCATTTTCCTTCTGCAGCTAAAGGAGGAAAAAGGACAGTGATTTCTCTACATGCTGCCCCCGCCACCCCTCCTATCCAGGTGTACAGGGGAGCCACATAGGCCCCCTGGAGCATGGGGCCCGGTTGCAATTGCAACCCCTGCAACCCCTGTAGTTAGGCCCCTACTTAATTGGACTGTCTACTTGTACTAAATTAAAGAGGTCAATAATGCGTGTGGTTTACACCCAGCCAGGACCTTTATCTATCCAGGAGGGTCTTTATATGAAGATGGCAACTCCCACCAAATGCGGATTTCCCACGGCAAAGGATCAGCAACAACCAAAGCTCAATCTTACCTGGAGCCCTCCACGGAGCCCGTACGACACGGAAACTGCCCGCAGGATATCACACTCATTGAAGTCCCCCCTACAAACTATAGGGCTACTTGTACTATTGTACTTGTACTACGGAACTATTTGTGCTGTCCTGGCATTTTAGAGCCTCAACAAATGATATAGGTCATTAGTACCTCAGGATTGATCAATTTTTAAATATACTGTATATCCCATAGTTTGTGTACTCTCTAACTTTCACACAGACTAAATAATATACACTGATTTGGGTTCGTTTTACCAAAGAAATTTATCAGACTACATTTGTGCCTAAATTTATGAAGAAAGATTATTTATTTGCAAAATTTTATTGCAGAAAATAAGAAAAACTTGTTTTCTTTTTTGCCATAATAACAAAATAATACCAAAAATTTAGAAAAAAAAAAACAAAAAGTTTTTCTTATTGTCTGTAATAAATTTTTGCAAATAAATAATCTTTCTTTATAAGTTTAGGCACTGTGGCACTGTGCTACTTTAACTGGCACTGTGGTACTATGGCATATGGCAAAATATAATATATATTTTTATATTTATATTTTATTTTTTTATTTATAATATAAATATATTTTTTTATTGATGTCATTGTCCAGCCATGCCAACCTGTATGATCCAGACCCCCAAATTGGGTTCCATAGATTTGAATAAAATGCTCTAATTGCAAAATATGAAAAGTAGGACCTGTGTCAATGGGAGTTTGTTTGCATAGGAACTATTTTTTCCTCCTATTAACCACTGGCCTACTGGGCACTTAAACCCTCTCCTGCTCAGGGAAAATCTCAGCTTTCAGCACTGTCACAATTTGAATGACAATTGCGCGGTCATGCAACAGTGTACCCAAATTCAATTTTTATTATTTTTTTCAAACAAATAAAGCTTTATTTTGGTGGTATTTAATCACTACTGAGGGTTTTTATTTTTTGCTGAACAAACAAAAAAAGACCGAACATTTTGGAAAAAAAAAACACAGTTTTTATAGTTTGTTATAAAATTTTGCAAACCGGTAAATGGGCACTGATAGGTGACACTGATGGGCACTGATAAGGTGCCACTGATAAGGCGGAACTGGTGGACACTGATAGGTGGCACTGATGGGTGGCACTGATGGGTGGCACTGAGGGGCACTGGTAGGTGGTACTGAAAGGGACTAAGAGGTGGTACTGATAGGTGGCACTGATCGGCACTAATAGTTGGCACTGGTAGGCACTGATCGGGGCACTAATGGGTGACACTGAAAGCCAATGATAGGCACTGGTAGGTGTCACTGATAGACTGCACTGATGATGGGGCACTGATTGGCACTGATAGGTTGCACTGGTGGGCATTGATAGGTGTCACTGGTGGGTACTGATAGGTGGCACTGGTGGGCAATGGCAGGTGGCACTGACCTGCACTGGTAGGTGGGGCTGGTGGGCACTGGTAGGTGGCACTGGGGCACAGATAATCCTCTCCTCTTCAGAACCGATGTGAAGGGGGGAAAAAAAAGCTTTTGGGACGTACATGGATGCCCTTCCGGCAATTAAGGTCCGTGCTGTAGCCATCTTTTGGCTATAGCACGGACAGGAAGTGGTTAACCACTTAAGCCCCGGAGGATTTGGCTGCTAAAGGACCAGACCCCTTTTTTCAACTTGGCACTTCGTGACTTTAACTGATAATTGCGCGGTCATGCAATGCTATACCTAAACGAAATTTACGTCCTTTTTTTCCCACAAACAGAGCTTTCTTTTGGTGGTATTTGATCACCTCTGCGCTTTTTATTTTTTGCGATATTAATAAAAAAAGAGCGAAAATTTTGCAAAAAAATGACATTTTCAACTTTGTCTTTTAAAAAATATCCAATATACTCAATTTATGTCATTTTTTTTGGCCAAAATATATTTAGCTACATGTCTTTGACAAAAAAAAAAATCAATGAGCGTATTTTTATTGGTTTGCGCAAAAGTTATAGCGTCTACAAACTATGGTGTAAATACTGAAATTTACGAAGCTTTAATTTCTGACTGCCTATCTTATTTCATGAAGTGCTAAAATGGCGGGGCAGTACAAAACCCCCCCAAACTACCACTTTTTGGAAAGTAGACATCCTAAGGAATGTTCTGAGAGGCATGTTGAGCTCATTGAATATTTTATTTTTTTGTCACAGGTGTTTGAAAAAAAATTTTTTTTTTACACAAAGTTGTCATTGAAATGATATATTGCTCACACATGCCATGGGTATATGTGTAATTACACCCCAAAATATATTCTGCTGCTTCTCCTGAGTACAGGGATACCACATATGTGAGACTTTTTGGGAGCATAGCTGTGTACGGGAGCCGGAAAACAAATCACCACAATCAGAATTTCAAAGGGCGTACATTTTTCATTGCATTTTCTCACTACCTCTAACGGTTTAGGAGGCCCTGAAATGTCAAGATACCACAAAACCCCCCCAAATGACCCCATTTTGGAAAGTAGACACCCCAAGCTGTTTGCTGAGAGGCATGGTGAGTCCATGGAATATTTTATATGTTGCCACAAGTTTCGGGAAAATTACAATTTTTTTTTTTTATTTTTTTTTTTTACACAACGTTGTCACTAAAAGATACATTTCTCACACATGACATGGGTATATGTGGAATGACACCCCAAAATACATTCTGCCGCTTCTCCTGAGTATGGGGATGCCCCATGTGTGAGACTTTTTGGGAGCCTAGCTGTGTACAGGACCGCGAAAACCAATCAACACTCTCAGGTTTTCTAATGGGGTAAATTGTTCATGTCACCTCTGCACTACCTGTCGCAGTTTCGGAGGCCCTAAAATTCCAAGATAGCACAAAACCCCCCCAAATGACCCCATTTTGGAAAGTAGACACCCCAAGCTGTTTGCTGAGAGGCATGGTGAGTCCATGGAATATTTTATATTTTGCCACAAGTTCCGGGAAATATATATATATATATATATATATATATATATATATATATATTTTTTACACAAAGCTGTCAGTAAATGATATATTGCTCACACATATCATGGGTATATGTGAAATGACACCCCAAAATACATTCTGCTGCTTCTCCTGAGTACAGGGATACCCCATGTGTGAGACTTTTTTGCAGTCTAGCCGAGTACAGGACCCTGAAAACCAACCTCCACTTTCAGGCTTTCCAAGGGCGTAAATTGTTGATTTCACTCCTGACTACCTATCACATTTTCGGAGGCCCTAAAATTCCAAGATAGCACAAAACCCCAAATGACCCCATTTTGGAAAGTAGACACCCTGAGCTATTTGCAGAGAGGCATGTTGAGTGTTTTGCAGATCTCACTTTTTGTCACAAAGTTTTGGAAATTGGAAAAAGAGGAAAAAAAATGCATTTTCCTGTTTTTTCTTCATTTTCCAAAAAAAATGAGAGCTGCAAAATACTCACCATGCCTCTCAGCAAATAGATTGGAGTGTCTACTTTGCAAAATGGGGTCATTTGGGGGGGTTTTGTGCCATCTTGGCCTTTTATGGACTTCAAAAGTGTGATAGGTAGTAAGGAGTGAGATCAACAATTTACGCCCTTAGAAAGCCAGAAGGTGCAGATTGGTTTTTCGGGTCCTGTACGCGGCTAGACTGCAAAAAAGTCTCACACATGGGGTATCCCTGTACTCAGGAGAAATAGCAGAATGTATTTTGGGGTGTCATTTCACATATACCCATGGCATGTGTGAGCATTATATCATTTACTGACAACTTTGTGTAAAAAAAAAAAAAAAAAATTATTTTCCCGAAACTTGTGGCAAAATATAAACTATTCCATGGACTCACCATGCTTCTCAGCCAATAGCTTGGAGTGTCTACTTTGCAAAATGGGGTCATTTGGGGGGGTTTTGTGCTATCTTGAAATTTCAGGGCCTCTGAAACTGTGACGGGTAGTCAGGGGTAAAATCAGCAATTTACGCCATTAGAAAACCTGAAGATGTGGACTGGTTGTCGGGGTCGCGTACACAGCTAGGCTGCCAAAAAGTCTCACACATGGGGTATCCCTGTACTCAGGAGAAGCAGCAGAATGTATTTTGGGGTGTCATTTCACATATACACATGGCATGTGTGAGCAATATATCATTTAGTGACAACTTTCTGTAAAAAAACAACAAAAAAAAGAAGAAATAATAATTTTCCCGACACTTGTAGCAAAATATAAAATATTCCATGGACTCACCATGCCTCTCAGAAAATAGCTTTGGGTGTCTACTTTTCAAAAAGGGGTCATTTGGGGGGTGTTTGAACTGTCCCAGCATTTTATGCTCAATCTTATCCACACATCACCCACTCTTCTAACCACTTGAAAACCAAGCCTTTTCTGTGCTTTTTGTTTACATGAAAAAATATTTTTTTTTACTAGAAAATTACTTTGAACCCCCAAACATTATATAGTTCTTTAAAGCAGAGGCCCTATAGAATAAAATGGTGGATGTTACAAATTTTTTTGTCACACGGTATTTGCGCACAGATTTTCCAAACGCAATTTTTGCGAAAAAAATACATTTTTTTTAAATTTATTGCACAAATACACTATATAATTCCAATTTTTTTGGTAAAATTTAAAAGATGATCTTATGACGAATTCATAGACACCTGACATGACATGCTTTAAAAATTGCGCACGCCTGCGCAGCGGCAACAACGTACGTACATTTTTAAAAACTTTAAAAGTCTCTACAGGTTACCACTTTAGACTTACAGAGGAGGTCTACTGCAAGAATTACTGCACTCGATCTGGCGATCACGGCGATACCTCACATGCATGCTGAAATTGCGGTTTACATATGACACTTGACCAACGCTTGCGTGTGCCATTGCGCGCAAGCACGGGGGGAAAGGGGGGGGGGCTCGATTTTTTTTTTTTTTTTGCTTTTTTATATTATTTTGACACCTTTCCTTTAATTTTTTTTTTTAAAATCATTTTTATTGTTGTCACAGTGAATTTAGATATCCCCTACGATAGCAATCGGTAGTGACAGGTACTCTTTTTTAAAAAAAATGGGGTCTTTTATACTCTAGATCTCTCCTCTGACCTTAACGCATCTGACCACGCCAAAATTGGTGTGATAAAATACTTTCCCAATTTCCCAATGGCCCTGTTTATTTCTGGCGAAAAAGAAGTCATGAAATGCTCGTAGCCTCCGGCATCTTAGGCCATAGAGATGATTGGAGCCATTCTAATCTTCAATTAGCTCTATGGTTAGATAACTGAACCACTGGCTGCACTCTCGGGTTAACCGGTGGGACAGGAGAGACCGAGAAAAACCACGGAAGGCTGCGGAAGGCGGCGGTGGGGGGGGAGGCCCCTCCCACTGCATGTAAAAGCAGTCTAGCGGCCAATTACCTGCTAGGATTGCTTTTACATGTTAGCCGACCGCTGGCTGTAAAAAACGATACCAAGATGATGCCTAAATCTGCAGGCATCATCCTGGTACAACCACTCAAAGTCCAGCAACGTACCAGTACATTGCTAGTCCTTGTTTGGCATATAGGTTTTTTTTTTTTCATGCAGCCTGTGGGCTGAACGGAAAAAAAGAGAACCTATCAGAAATCAGCACAGGAATAATGCGTAGTATTACTCATCATTAACCGCCCAAACAACCACCCACTGAATTTAATGATGGGTATACACGACACTATCCACGTATACCAAAATAGGATTTTAACTGCAGTGCTGAAATCAGAAAATCACCACAGCTGCTATCAGCAAAGGTATCCATATATGCTGAGCGCAAACACTGTTTGTGTCAGAATATATAAAATCAATGCGTGGTAGCCGACGAGTACCTGCAAGAGAAACAGGTCACAAAAGAATGAAAAAACAAACAAAGTACATTAAAAAAAGTACATTAGGAAGAGTAGGACATATAAAATGACTGACACAACAAAAGTTTTTGGATTCTCATCATTAACCGCCCAAACAACCAGCCACTGAATTTAATGATGGGTATACACGGCACTATCCACGTATACCAAAATAAGATTTTAACTGCAGTGCTGAAATCAGAAAATCACCACAGCTGCTATCAGCAAAGGTATCCATATATGCTGAGCGCAAACGCTGTTTGTGTCAGAATATATAAAATCAATGCTTGGTAGCCGACGAGTACCTGCAAGAGAAACAGGTCACAAAAGAATGAAAAAACAAACAAAGGACATTTAAAAGTACAGTAAGAAGAGTAGAAGGACATATAAAATTACTGACACAACAACAGTTTTTGGATCCTTTTATTTTTCTTTCTAACTGTTCCTTTATTTCTTGATTTGGGAGGGACTGAAATCTTCTGCGATCTTCTCTTCCAGCTTGGGTCTCTCAAAATGTCGATGGACATCCAACATCCTTCGAGACCCTGTGTTTATGTGCCCTACACTGTGTCGTGCTGTACCCTACACTAATACTCCACTAGTGTATGGTAGCGCTCAAAACATTCCCCGATGCAGAGACCAGGTTGGTCAGGACATTTGGGACAATAATAACGGGTGTCACGCCTAAATCCGCGCCTGCTACAGACACGACATCTTCTTTGGGGCCATCTTTGGGTAGGGGTACTCGGGAGGGCATAAGGAAAATGCCTCTCATGCAGCCGGCTCACTGCATCTGGAAGGGGAAGTTGGGCAGGCATGCCTCCTGGGTACAGGTAGGCAAGGATGACCGCTTCCTGGAATTCCCGGAAGGGTCCAGTTCGTCCTGACGCCCTTTATAGGACAAAGGCGTTCAGCATAGCCAATTGGAAAAGGTAAACAGACACTTTTTTGTACCAGCGTCTGGCTTAACGGGCAACTAAATACGGCACCAAAAGCTGGTCGTTAAGGTCCACCCCTCCCATGTTAAGGTTATATTCGTGGACACAGAGGGGTTTCTCCATAACACCAGTTGCCGTAGGGATTTGGACTGTCGTGTCTGCGTGAAGGGAGGACAGAACATAAACATCCCGTGTATCCTTCCACTTCACCGCAAGCAATTTGTCCGTTTTCAAGCAGGCTCTCGCCCCCCGACTAAGACGGGAATTTACAAGCCGTTGGGGGAAGCCCCGGCAATTAGGTCGCACGGTGCCACATGCGCCAATTTGTAAATCAAGCAGGTGACTGAAAATACAAAGCAAAAAAAGGGCGCACCAGCCTAGCGCATTATCCTCAGCAAGTTTATTTGGATAAAATTGTTTAAAATCAAATACTCACAAACAAACAAGAAGTTTCAGGCACATCAATTCCATACACTTGCCTCCTACCAGAGGATCAACGTCTTTACTGGAAGCAGAGGGCTGACGCGTTTCGAGGCTGTGCCTCTTCCTCATAAATACTGGCACGCTTGTGTAAAAATTGTCCACGTACAAATGGTACCCCTTTCCGGATAAGGGTGACACCAAGTCCCAAACAATCTTACCGCTGCTCCCTATGTAGTCTGGGCAGTTCGGGGGCTCCACAGTGCTATCTTTTCCCTCATAGACACGGAAATTAACTGTATAGCCTGTGGCCCTGTCACAGAGCTTATACAACTTGACCCCGTATCTGGCACGCTTGCTGGGGAGGTACTGTTTGATATCAAGACGGCCAGTAAATTTAATCAGGGACTCGTCAATGCAGACAACTTGTTCGGGGGTAAACAAGGCTGCAAACCGCTGATTGAAGTGGTCTATGAGGGGCCGAATTTTGTGGAGCCGATCGTATGCAGGGTCTCCCCGAGGACGACAGATTTCATTGTCGCTGAAATGCATAAATAGCAGAATTTGCTCATATCTCCCCCTGGACATGGAGGCAGAGTACATGCGCATATGGTGAGCTGGGCTAGTGGACCAATATAGCCGCAATTCACTTCGTTTAGTTATGCCCATGTGGAGGGAAAGGCCCAGAAAGATTTTAAATTCGGAAACCGTTATAGGATTCCAGCCGAATCGTCTGGCAAGGTGTGAATTTGGGTTGGCGGCGATAAATTGTTGAGCATATAAATTTGATTGATCCACAATAGATCTGAAAAGATCTTCCGTGAAGAACAGCTCAAAAAAGTTCAGGGGCGTAAAACCAGCTGTCTCCACGTGGATTCCAGGTTGGGCAGTGAATGGGGGAAGTACTGGCGCTGTAGAATCAGTGGGTTGCCAATTGGGATATGCCAGTGCATCAGGGAGGGCACTATGGGCTCTACGGGCCTGTCTTCGAATACGCGGTGGCTGCGGGCCACTACTTGTGCTAGCCACCGCACCAGCTTCAACTGCACTTAGGGGACTCGCCACGTCACCAGGTGTTACTGCAGTGCTGGTTGTACTAGGTCCAGTGTGTACTAGGCCGCTGGCGCTTGCCAGGTCGCCAGAAGGATGAGCGGCACTAGTACCCACACTCTGCTCCATACGAGCACCCTGCGATTCCTGCATCTCAACAACTCCAGAATGGGGTCGGGTACACCTGGGTCTAACAGGGACCCATCTGTCATCGGAGCTATCTGTCAGGGAGCCGCTGCTGTCATCTGGTTCGTATACTGACCCTGATTCTGCCGGTGAGGCTTCCCCATCGCTCTCACCTGACATGGTCATTATACTGTAAATAGCTTCATCACTGTACGAACGTTTAGACATTTTGGTAACTGAATTTACCCGTACAGTGATGCGACTCACAGGTAATAAAAGCACCTGGTTGTCGAAGACTATTTCAAGCGCTACCAAAAAAACTGCTAATGCTAGCAGGGATCAGGCCTGACTCTGCTAACACAGCGGTTTTGTGTCTTGTGTTTTTTTGTAAGTGACAGTAATCTGTTGATTACTACATTTACCTGGGTGAAAGGGTTAAACGCAGGTGCTGGCCGGAATCAGTGCTGATCGTGCAAACACCGCGTTTTGGGAACCCTAAACTATGGGGGCGCTAGTATAGCTCTGATCAGATCAGATATTGATCTGTTCAAACACTATACTAGAAATGGAAGTGTATGTGCGTGCGTGCGTGTGTGGTAATCAAGGGGTTACTTCTAAACTATGCGCCGGGGATCGGGGGGGGGTGGCGGGGACCCTAAACCTCCTTTGGGAAAGAAACTAGCTAGCTAGCGCAACCTCAAGTCACAATGACACCAATACAAAATACAGTAAAAACAGTATATTATGTGTGTATTAGTGCTAATGTGACAGAGGGTGTAGGGGTTAACGGGATGTGATCAGGGGGGGATCAGGGGTTTAAATCTTTATTGGAAGGGGCTGGCGGGTATCCTAAGGATAAAAGGAACGGTGGCAAGCGCTAAACCTGGTCACAAGTCACACTTATACAGGTATATAGAAAATGCTATATACTGTATACAGTGTGCGTTGTGGCAGGGGGTGTAGGGGTGATCAGGGGGGGATCAGGGGATTAAATCTTTATTGGGCGGGTGGCGGGGACCCTAAACCTCCTTGGGACAGAAACTTAGTCGCCTGCGCTAATTCTGATCACAATCACACTAATACAAAAATACAAAAACACTGTATATTACGTTTGTATTAGTGCTGATGTGACAGAGGGGGTAGGGGTTAACTAGCGGTGATCAGGGGGGGATCAGGTGGGATCAGGGGCTCAAATCTTTATTAGGGGGGGGTGGCGGGTAATTCAAGTGGAAAAAGGGGGGTCGCAAGCGCTAGACCTGACCACAAATCATACTTATACGGGTATATAGCAAAATGCTATATACTGTATACGGTGTGTGTTATGGCAGGGGGTGTAGGGGTGATCAGGGGGGGGGGGGTCAGGGGCTTAAATCTTTATTGGACGGGTGGCGGGGACCCTAAACCTTCTTGGGACAGAAACTTAGTCGCCTGCGCTAATTCTGATCACAATGACACTAATACAAAAATACAATAACACCGTATATTGCGTTTGTATTAGTGCTGATGTGACAGAGGGTGTAGGGGTTAACGGCGGTAATCGGGGGGGGGTCAGGGGAGATCAGTGGGTTAAATCTTTATTAGGGGGGGTGGGGGGGTAATTTGAGTGGAAAAGGGGGGGTCGCAAGTGCTACACCTGTTCACAAATCACACTTATACAGGTATATAGGTAAATGCTATATGCTGTATATAGTGTGTGTTGTGTCAGGTGCTGTAGGGGTTAATCGGGGGGCGATCGGGGGTGAAATGTGCCTATCTAAGTGTGTATGTACGTGCTTGGTGCTGTACTTACAATTAGATGTGCTCTCCTCTCACGCTGGATCCAAAAAGACCGTTGTGAGGGGAGGGCACATCTCCTCTAAGCCTGTGTTTACATTTCACAGGCTTAGAGGATGATCTGATTGGGCAGGACCGATCAACAGGTCCAGACCAAAAATGATTGGCCTGGACCTGATGACTGATCGGTTCTGAACCCAATCGAGTCATCGGCGGGACCGCGGGTGCGCGCGCGCCCACCAGAGCGGCGAAGGCTAGTGACGTACCGCTACGTCACTCTGCCTGGCCGGGACTGACCGCCGCAGTATATAGTCATGCGGCGGTCGGCAACCGATTAAAGTAAGTGAAAATGTAAGGACTCCTTTATGTGAATTGGAAGGAGATGAAATACTGGCTGGCAGGAGGTCAACTGCTGTCAAGTGTACCCATGAGTTAATTCTAAATGATCTCAAAATTATCTCAAGCTGATGTCAAAGGCAAGAAGAATACACCTGAAAACAGGCAGGCTCAGTCATACATATACTCATCAGTCACTTTATTAGGTACACCTTGCTAGTAGCAGGTTGGACCCCCTTTTACCTTCATAACTGCCTTAATCCTTTGAGGCA